>NC_138031.1:60374916-60655568 GCF_964106645.2 Podarcis pityusensis
CTGAACAGGGCTGCCTTAAGATGTGTTCTGAATGTCAGGTAGTTATGCCCCAACTATTGCTATTGGTATTATGCCCCAACTATTGCTAATATATACTATTTGTTTTTCTAAATTACTTATAACCTCCTCATCATTGTCCACACAATCCCAGAGCAAGAATCAACATTAAAGTTTTCACATTTGCTATTTTGGGGAAAAGGGGGATTCTTTAACATCCACACCCACTTACTGTGTGGTAGTATTTGGAGAAAATAAAATCTAGGGACTACCTGATCTCAGACAAACCCATCACAGGATAGATACATCATAGTTACTAAGAAAAAAAGGAAGGGCAAACTATGGAGGCTCTAAGCCAGGTATAGGCAAACCTGGCCCTCCAGATGTTTTGGGACCACAACTCCCATCATCCCTGACCGCTGGTATTGTTAGCTAGGGATGGTATTGGGTTTAACACATTTTATGTTACAAGGCGTGTTCTAACCAATCGTATAAGCATTGGTAGACGAACATTCTAATGGCAAATAAGTACATGCACTTTCAACTGTCAACTGTCAACGGTCAGTTCATGCTCGGCATTATTATTGTGTTGTCCAGTCAGTTTGGTTCTTGTTTTCCTATGAGTGAGCTGTTGTCACTAACAAATGTTAAATAAACGTAGTTGAGGAACTTATACTGCCTTGGGTTTCTGACTTTTCCCAAACATTTAACACCTGACCACTGGTTCTGTTAGCTAGGGATGGTGGGAGTTGTAGTCCCAAAACATCTGGAGGGCTGAGTTTGCCTATGCCTGCTCCTCTAAGCAGTAGAAAATAAGACTGAAGCAGGAGCAGTGCACCAGAGGGGATGGGGAAGTGGAAATTCTTCAGGACCCTAGGGATTCCTGTTGCTTAGTGTCCAAACGACTCACCTATCAATCACAGCTCTTACTTCACTCAAAAACATAATAAAACATTAAACATTTTTTTTAAAAAAAACGCTTCCCTATATAGGATTGCCTTCAGACAGCTCAGGGGTCAGATAACTCCATATCCTCCAACATTTCTCTAAAGAAAATAGGGACATCCTAAGGAAAAGTAGGACATTCGGGGATCAAATCAGAAACCAGGACGGCTTGTCTAAATCAGAGACATCCCTGGCAAATAGGGACTCTTGGGTGGAATCTACACACATATAAAAACTGTTCTGAAAATGCTTTTTCCATAAGGCTCACCATCACCATCTAGTGTCACATTGTATATTGCACTTAAAACACACTTAATATGTTTTATTTGCAGCACTATAGCTGCAAATTGGAGGGTCTGTAGTCCAGCTGGCTTAGACAGTTTCCTGAACATTTTATTTCTAAACATTCTTTCTAAGACAGCTAGGGAATTACATATCTATATATATGAAGTTCTGGGCCTAGAGGCGCTAATGAAGGCCATTGCAGATGCCTGCAGCTTCTGTGTTAGCAGCTCCTGGTCTATCGCACTAGTGTCATCTTGGAGAATAAAAGTAAGGTTAGTACTTGAATACTGAATACTGCTTTAAAAGTATAGTGCAGATGGACCCAAAACTCCCTGCAAGTAAAACACTATAATGGCAAGAGGAATGGTTCTGGCCTAGCCTGTTCCCTGCTGTGATAGTTTATACTGGCTGAGCATATTTTCACTTCAGGAGCAGTTTAAAATGTGGTTCCCCACCTGCAAATCTGCAATAAAACAATCCATTCTAGCACCAAGTTATTCACTCCTTATTCTTCTAGATGTGCAGGCTTAACGCTTTTCAAATTAGAAAATCCTTTGTTAGTGCCATTTTTACACACTGGAAATTATTCAGAAGAAGCAGACATCCATAAATAGTGCAAACGGACAGATGACAATTACTTTAGCTAGAACAAACACAATTTTTATGTTCACTAAAACAGAAGAAGCAATTTGGAAGAATTCCTCTTGCTAAATATTTGCTATTCTTATTGTGCCCGCAAAAAGGTTTGTTTTCTTTTTTAGGTAAGATTAGGGCCAGTGGATAAGGACTATATGAATAACACTTGATTGGGTAAGGCAAATAGCCGTGTAATTAAACTGTAAACACTGTATGTGGTAATTTTAATGTAGTTTAAGGCCTTGTAAATTACATGGTCATAAAACGGCACTTGGGGTTATGCTTTGCAAAAATATTGATGTTTGTGTTGGATTAATTAGTGTCATTTGCATACAGAGAGGAGCAGAGCGCCCAATTCATGATCAAGGTCAGGCCTTGACTGAGCTTTCTACAGTAGAAGACACCAAAAAGGGGTGGTCAGACTGTATAATCTTCCATATTAAACTCAGTTGGTTTGTTTTTTAATTAGTGAAACAAAGAATATTAATGATATGTCTCATGACAAAACATCAACAGTTCTGAAATCTTTAAAATGAGCTGCACTCAAGAGCTTCTTTGAGAAATGTGCGATGGTTTATATTGTTGAGAAGGTCAGCCTATTCCAAGGATGCCCATGTTATCTGACCGCAAGTGGTACATAGGCAATAGATCGCTGCTTTCATGTCCCTGACGTGAAAATCCAAACATGCCTAGTTCATCCCCCCCAAGTGTCCCGATTTTCCAGGGACAGTCCTGGAATTGTGACAGCCATCCCAGCTTCTGATTTGATCCAAGAATGTCCCGATTTTCCCCGCCGGTGCTGCCGTCACTGAGCTCAGGGGGGAGGATGAGCAGGCGCTTGTTCCAAGGGATGGCGGCAGTGAGAGAGCTTCCCGTTGCCTCTCCATGGCCTCTGTTGCTGGCTTCAACCCTTGGGCAGCTCATAGCGGCTGCTGGAGAGCAGGAGAAGAGGAAGAGAGACTGCCACTGCTGTGGCCCAGCCCAGTTTGAATGAATATATATATTCTCATTTGTCCCCAGGTAATCTTACCACTTTCTGGAGGAAACCAATCTCTTTCTTTCCCAGGGATAACTAATAGTGCTAATCTGTAGTGGTATAGATATAAATGCTTGTATTGGATATAGCAAAGGTTCTGGGGGCTATTTAGACTTGCCATTATATGGTGGACAATGCGAAGACTGCTGTTATAGGAAGATGTCTGGTGGGACTCACCATTGAGGGAGTATTTATTTCGCTTAGTGGGGACACAGGTGGCGCTGTGGTCTAAACCACTGAGCCTCTTGGGCTGGCCGATCAGAAGGTCGGCTGTTTGAATCCCCATGACGGGGTGAACCCCCGTTGCTTGGTCCCAGCTCCTGCCAACCTAGCTGTTCGAAAGCACACCAAAAAGTGCAAGTAGATAAATAGGTACCACTGTGGCGGGGAAGTAAACGGCTTTTCCCTGCGCTGCTCTGATTTCGGTGTTCCATTGCACCAGAAGCAGCTTAGTTATGCTGGCCACATGACCCAGAAAAAGTGTCTGCAGACAAACGCCAGCTCTCTCGTCCTGTAAAGCGAAATGAGCGCCGCAACCACAGAGTCGTCTGCGACTGGACTTAACTGTAAGGGGTCCTTTACCTTTTTACCTTACTTCACTTAACCCTCTAACTCCTTTCCAATAGGACATGTGCACAATTCCAGTTGAGCCTTGCTAGCTGTGGCTGATGGGAGTTGTAGTCCAAAACATCTGGAACGCACCAGGTTGGCAAAGGTTGCACTAAACAATCCAGGGGTTTGCTACAGCTAAGCTGTTATTAAAGATGTAGTGCCCCTTAGAGGGAAATTAAAAGTCACAGATGAAAGATGGTCTCTGTTACTTTTGTAGACTGTTGTGTTCCACTTCAAAGCAAGTAAGAAAGCATACTTTTCATCATGGGATATAGGGTGGAAAGAATTATGAGAGGAGAGAATTATGCCTATATGATATAATTGATGCTGGCTGTGGAAGATGATAATTTATAGATCCACTTGGACAAAATAGAGCCAAACACCGGAGTTTTGCAATACCTTCAGGGGGTCAGAGATTTCAGGGCTTTTCACTGATACTAATATGAACTGTTCAAATCTTCAAGTACCTTAGCTTAAAAAATGCTTACACTTTGAAGTATCAGGAAACTATTGATGTTTTCTATAGGGAATCTGTAATATTCTAAGGGAGACAGAAAAGGAATGGGACATGATGAGGGGGAAATTGGACACAATTTTATTGAGGCCATAGAAGTGGAGAGAGACATGTTTTGTGGATGAAAGATGGGGAAGATTTATACAATTTATACAAAGTATGGGTGGTGATAAAACATAAAAAAATGTGGTAGAGAAAACTATGTTTCGCTTTCATAGCAGTTTTCATTCCTTCTCCCGGTTCACAGTATTTCTCTTTTTTGTTGTCCACTTTCCTGTGCTTAATTTCTTTCCGCCTGCCAACTATGATGTCTTTTTTTGTGTGAATTCTGTGTCTCCTGCATTCACATTTGGTCTCAAGGAACATTTCCTTAACTATGAACCTTATTTGCATAAGGTTGCATATGATACACCATCACTGCAAAAAGCAACCTTCATTTAATGCATTACAAGGGTGATATATTCAAATAAAAGACTATTAATGTTCTGATGCACATAATACATCATTTCCCTACAGTCTCAAAAATATGCCCCTTATTTTGCAGGTCTTCAAGCAACAACCCCAGCACAGGAGTTGCGTATGTGTGAAAGGAATTAAATTGGAGACTTGTGCAAAATGCCCAACTAGCCTTCAGTTATTTATCTGTCTGTCTAGAAAAATCTATTTATGTTGCCCTCATTTCTAAGTGCTTATTACATGGGCACAAACAGGATCAAAATGCAGGGGATTTGAATTATCTATTAAGCTCAGGCTCTCTCACAAAGACGGTCAGGTGCAGCTTGTTAATTTTTATCCCAAGTAAGAAAGAAATCTCAGCTGAACACTATCCTCTTTTTTTTATCCTATGAGACCTCCATGGAGAAAGAAAAATCAGCTCTGCCATTTTTCTTTGGCTTTGTCGCATCCCAAGCAGAGAAATACCCAGCCAAGCAAATAAAGTGTTTGCAATTTTCAGACATCAATCCTTGTAATTTGAAAAGCAGCAGAAACAAAATGTGCTTATGTGGAAAGAATTAGGCTTCCCATTTTGACAGATATAATAACGCATAGACAAAGACCATGTTTGGATGCCACATGGGTAAACCATTGTTTAGCATGATGAGAATTTAGCCGCAGTGATGCGCAGGCTCACGGGCTTGTCCACCTTCCGTCTCTTCTGTGAGGAGGGTATTAGAAGCTTTCGATTCCGATTTCCATTAACCTCAGTTTAGCATGTCAGCCAAACCCTAAATTGTGGTTAGCATTAAGTATAGCCTGTTTAAACAAGCCAGCTTTATAACCTATGATTTGAAGCTGGCTTGTTTCAAACAAGCCACGGTGAAGATCAAACACAGTCTGTCAGTTAGGATGACACAACAAGCTGTGGTTAAGCAAAGAAGAAGAAGCAAAAACTCCTTCTGGATGTGCTAGAGTGGGAGCAGTCTACAAGCCAAAGGCTCACTGTAGCTCATGCTCATCACACTAAACTATGGGTTAGTGTGACATCTGAACCATGGCCAATTATTAAATACAAATTTAATTTAAAAAATAGTTTTCACAGTTGTTCTACAAATCCTCCCCAGTTCGACGCAAACTCACGAGATGTTTATCATGACATTCTTACTTTATCACATGCATTTTCTTTCACAAATAGTAATTGTGAGAACACAAACACAAGATCAGGACCCTGACATGGAAGGTAGGGAAGCTTAAACCCCTTTGCCACTAGTGTGGTCCCAAACTGGATTGGGCCCCTTGAGTTTCCGTGGGAAAATAAATCATTTAAATGAATAGGAGCTTTACCCCCAAAACAAACTGATTAGGACTGCAGTGGGGGAAAGGAGAGACAAAGGGTCCAACTTCAGGGTTGTGTGTTCTAGATCAGTCTCATCCCTAGATCAGTCTCATCCCTAAGCAATTTGTGAATGAAAAATCTTGCATCCCCAGGGCAACAATGTGCTTTTGTTTGGTCCGTAGATAAAGGCAGCATTTTAATTGAACCCTAACCTGTTACAAACAGAGCAGGGTGCCCGTCCTGTGGAATGCCCTCCCGTCAGATGTCAAACAGATAAACAACTATATGATTTTTAGAAGAAATTTGAAGGCAGTCCGGTATAGGGAAGTTTTTAATGTTTGATGATTTATGGTGTTTTTATATTTGCTGTAAGCTGCCCAGAGTGACTGGGGCACCTCAGTCAGATAGGTGGCATGTAAAATAATAATAATAATAATAATAATAATAATAATAATAATAACAACAACAACAACAACAACAACAACAACAACAACAACAACTTCCATTTGTGCTTGCACAAATGCAACCCAGAGATAGTAAGATTTTTAAGAAACAACAGGAATAATATGCTGCTAACTAAGGCTGTATAAACTCCCTAGTCCCTTGTCACTAGTGCTGAAACCTAGACCCACTGCATCCATTTTGCATGTTGCTATTTGGATTTTTCTTCCCCTTAATGAGCAGTTTGCACTTGTCTTTCAGCCCGTTTTTCCAAACGGTCAAGGTGATCTTGATTTTTATTTCCACCCACAATGGCGTTTGCATTTACAGTTGCTCTCACCTACAGGCATATCCAGACTGCTTCAATGAAGGCATTTCTGTCAAGGTGTCACCACACTTTAGTGAGAGCTTCGGAAACAGTGTGTGGCAGAATTTTGGCGGTGTGTGTATATATATATATATATATATAACACAACAAACACTGGCACACAGGAAAGAGGTGCCTGTCCCTTTAAAAACAAAGATGCAAGGGCAAAGCTGTTCCCAAGAAGTCAGTAAAAGTGGCAATGTTTATTAATGGTTGCAACAGAGTGCTTTTCTTTTCAGTTGCCCTATTAAAGAAGCTCTTTGTCCTAATAAACACCCATGAAAGAGCTTGCTCTTAGGGCACCTTCTCTGCACTTTATTTATAATGAGCCTTCTAATGAGTACACAGTGTTTATGTTTCCTTAAGAGACCCATCACTCCCTTTTCGCAGTCTGTTCTTTTAAAAAAAGAACTAGACAAAGGACACACACACCCGCTGCCACAACACACATACACACCTGCCCAACACACACACACATCTCTCTGCAAGGACACATAATCTCAAAGGGCAAATGAGCATTTGAGCATGAATAAAAAAGGATGCCTAGCACAGAAGACTGAAGGACACAGCTCAGCTCTGTGGTGGTGCTGTGCTTCTAAACTGCTTTGCTGCAGATTCTCTCCATTTCAGAAGTGGGGACATCTTAGAAAGATAAATGGAGCCAATTCTGAATCTCACAGCTTAAACCACGCTAGACATCTGCAGAGCAGGGACTGGCAATTTCTTACAGCAATATAGTTATGTAACCTTTTGTGGGGCAGGAATGGGGGCTTTTCCTGTATAGGGAAGTTTTTAATGTGTGTTGCTTTATGGTGTTTTTGTATTTTGCTGGAAGCCGCCCAGTCTGGCTGGGGCAACCCAGTCAGATGGGTAGCATATAAATAAAATTATTATTACCACTACTACTACTACTACCACCCTCCCAAAATGCCCCAATTTAGAGGCAAACTTGTTTCTTCAAAAGCAATGGGTGCATTGCATTACATCCTATTTGTGTTGGCAGTTCCTTTGAGAACCTCCTAGGTCAGGCTTCCTCAAACTCTGCCCTCCAGATGTTTTGAGACTACAATTCCCATCATCCCTGACCACTAGTCCTGCTAGTTAGGGATCATGGGAGTTGTAGGCCAAAAACATCTGGAGGGCCGAGGTTGAGGAAGCCTGTTCTAAGTTCTTACACTGCAGTAATGGGAAGGTTTCAATGAATAACTCCCCTCCCCCAAGCACACACAAACCCCCATTGGCATAAGTGGTGACCTGGACTACAACAAGGTGATCATGATTAAGGCGAACCTGGAAAATCAGGAACAGTTTTAATACATAGTCACTTCTAAGATTTACCAAGATCCATAGTTCCAGCTATCAACCCTTTCATGACCTCTTCATGTTTGCATTATGAGTTCCTAAGTGTAGCCATTGTAGATCTTCCACTGCTCAGTGTTACAGTGGTGCCTCGCAAGACGAAATTAATCCGTTCTGCGAGTCTCTTCGTCTAGCGGTTTTTTCGTCTTGCGAAGCAACCCTATTAGCGGATTAGCGCTATTAGCGGTTTAGCGGTTTAGCGGCTGTTAAAGGCTTAGCAGCTTAGCGGCTAAAAGGCTATTAGCGGCTTAGCGGCTTAGAAAAGGGGGGGGGGAGCAAAAAAAATCGCAAGACTCGCAAGACTTTTTCGTTTTGCGAAGCAAGCCCATAGGGAAATTCGTCTTGCGAAGCGCATCAAAAAACGGAAAACCCTTTCGTCTAGCGGGTTTTTCGTCTTGCGAGGCATTCATCTTGCGGGGCACCACTGTAGTCCCTTTCTGAAGACCTTGTTTAACAGTACCTGTTGTCTCTTACTTATAACCTGATCACAAACCTGTATTTTAATGGAATTACAATGGAGTAAGATGGAACTGGGGACGCAGGTGGCGCTGTGGGTTAAACCACAGAGCCTAGGACTTGCCGATCATAAGGTTGGCGGTTCAAATCCCCGCGACGGGGTGAGCTCCCATTGCTCAGTCCCAGCTCCTGCCAACCTAGCAGTTCAAAAGCACATCAAAGTACAAGTAGATAAATAGGTATCGCTCCAATTGGGAAGGTAAACAGTGTTTCCGTGTGCTGCTCTGGTTTGCCAGAAGCGGCTTAGTCATGCTGGCCACATGACCCGGAAGCTGTACGCCGGCTCCCTCGGCCAATAAAGTGAGATGAGCGCCGCAACCCCAGAGTCGGCCACAACTAGACCTAATGGTCAGGGGTCTCTTTACCTTTTTAAGATGGAACCGATGTTGTGTCACAGGGCTTTCCACAAATGCAAAACTTTTTCTTTTTTTGCGCTAAAGGCTCAAGCTCAAAATTTCAAAAATTGTAGCTCCAATTTTCTAAAATTGGCTTCCTAAAGGCAAAGTGTAGCCAGTGTTTACTGCTCTTTGTTGCCTTTGTGAAATATACTCAGAGTCGCAAAGTGATTTCATGCTCGTTATTCAGCTCATAGTGGTGAGGAGGAATGAATAAAAGTCCCCTCAAAGTATCTGCTTTATATACATTATTTACACAATGGGCTGCACATGATTGGCTAATTCCAGAATTTTACTGTAAGCCAATCAGGTTGTGGATTCACTTCTATCTGGAGCATGATTGGGTGGTTCCTGCCAACCAATCATAGTGCTGCATTGTTCTAGGACCACTCAGACTGCTGCATTCTGAATCCTATTGTTCTAGGACCAATCAGACTGCTGCATTTTGGATCCTATTGTTCTAGGACCAATCAGACTGCTGCAGTTTGGATCCCATTCAACTCAGTACATAACACTTTGCATTTCTGCTTCTGGGGGTTCTAACAAGGTCTGGAAGGCGGTGGGTCAAAAGTCACCTTTGAGATTGTTGTACTAGTAGAAGTTCCAGATACCACAAGCTTCCTAGTTTTCAGTTCATAGTACCTTCAGCATAATCTAAACTCCTATTTAGAGACACAAGACATCTAATGTGAATGTGAGCTTTGAATTAGAACCCATTGTGGGCAGACCTCCCATTGCATCATCTGGGTATTCCAATACAGTGATTGGCATCCCATTAATCCAGCTATTATGAACTGGTAAACAGATCATATGGTGTTTTATACATGGCAGCTGCTGTCAATTGCCCATTTGTCACCAGGCCTGTTTCAATGGTTTTCTTGGTACTGGTGTATAAAGCCTTGAACAGCTTGGGATTTGAGTACTTAGAAGAGTGCTTTACCCAATATCTGTTGACCCCAGACCTCAGATCTTCAGTGGAAAACCTGCTTAGTCCTACTGATGAACATCATTTGTTCTGCAGTGAAACAGGACGGGGCCTTCTCCATCATGGCACCCCAGATGTGGAACTCCATTCCTATGGAAATGCATTTTCCCGTCGCTTCCGTAGCATTTCATAATTAATTGAAGACACTTTCAGGAGTTAAGGCTTTTGGAAGTTAAATATTAACTGAAATTCAGCAGCTGATATTTGATTTGTTGTGGAATTGTAATTTCTTATTATTGTAATTTGTTTTAAGTGAGGCTTTAATGTTTTAATATCCATTTTGTGAGACATGGACTTTTATCTGAGATGCTCATTTGACAAAGGGCGCTTTAGAAATGCAATTAATAATCTTAACAGTAACAGTAATAATAACTGCAGATACGATATCTGCCAGGGTGCAGTGGTTATGGAAGTACTTTTTCCACACTGCCATCAGGGGAGTAAAACTTTCCGGTTGGATAACAGCCAGTGAGAGGCAGTAGGGACATCTCAGTTCTCCTATGAATCTGCTGCAGTTCCCCTCAAGACTGCACTGTGGTGTCTGCAGGTGGCCACATCCTTAAGAGAGTCTTACAACTAGAGGGAAGAGCCATACTAATTGCGCCATTGTGACTGAAGCACTAGAAGCCCTATTCCCCATCAAAAGGATGTCATTTCCCGCAAGCACTGAGAATTTCTCACAAAGGAAACTAATTCTCTTCACTGTTCTTCATTATTTTCATGGCACATTCCCCCCCCCCGACCCTATTCTTTTTACCTTTTTAAAAAAAGGATCAATAGGTTAAAACATATAGCATTTTGTAAGAGCTTTAGGGTTGCGCATTAGGCTCAGATAAAAAGGAACTGGAAGCAGGTGTCAATATAGAAGAGGTCACTTTAAAATAATGCAGGTTGTTAGCAGAGTAACTTGATATACATACCTACAACTTCCATTGCCAGTTCATCTTGTCTCATAGATTGTAAGCCAGGGTTTTCACCTGAACCACAAATGCAACGAATGCAACAAGTGTACTTGTGAAGGTGACCTAAGTTCATTGTGTAACAGATAATGGCAGCATTCCAATTTACTCCTTACTCTTTCATGAGAAAATATTCTGAAATGAACTAATGAAAATATGAGTAGATGGAATGGATCCTTTAATGTAATGGTAAAAAAAGTTGTCAGTATGTAATTTCACCGTCCATCACCCAAACATTCAGTAGTTTAGCACTAGAACAAGAACACTGTGTACTTTCAAAATATGTTTGATAAAGTACCTCACCAAAGACTCCTGAGTAAGCTTAGTAGTCAAGGAATAAGAGGGGAGGTTCTCTTATGGACCAGTAACTGGTTAAGAAACAGGAAGCAGAGAGCAAGAATAAATTGACAGTTCTCTCAGTGGAGCGAAGTCGAAAGTGGAGTCCCCCACAATGTAAATAAGTGTGAAGTGATGCATGTTGGGGCAAAAAGTATTAGTTTCACATATACATATATGGGACCTGAACAGCAGTGTGTAACCAGGCACAGGACCTTGGACAGCTCAATGAAGGTGTTGCTCCATTGAGTGGTAACTGTGAAAAAGGCAAATGCCATGCTGGAGATCATTAGGTAAGGAATTGAAAATAAAACTGCCAATATAGTCCCATTAAACAAATCTATGGTATGACCACCCTTGGAGTTCTGTGTACAGTTCTGGTTGCCTTACCTCAAAAAGGATACAATCAAAATGATCAAGGGAGTGGAGTAACTCCCGTATGAGGAAAGGATACAACTTTGAGGACATTTTTGTTGTTGTTGTTGTTTAGTTGTTTAGTCATGTCCGACTCTTCGTGACCCCATGGATCAGAGCATGCAAGGCACTCCTGTCTTCCACTGCCTCCCGCAGTTTGGTCAAACTCATGTTGGTAGCTTCGAGAACATTTTAGTTTAGAGTAAGAGAAAGCAAGTAGAGGTGTGTACACACTTGAAGTTCAATGATCTTTAATGTTGAAAGATTCAAGAGAAGTAAAAAAACCCCGAGTGGTTTCTCCACAACCATTCATCTTTGTGGAATAAAACAGATGCAAACCTCCTCTATATAGGGCAAATTGCAATCCTCTATGGAAATCTGATGGTACGAAGAAAAGTGGTAACTTCTCATCATAAGGGAGGTGGTATATGAAATGATACAGGATAAGATTGGTCTAGAAAATCTATACTGGAATAAGTCAGAATGAAACAGAATCAACCATGCGAAAAATAAAAAATAAACAATTTACCCAAATGTTTGTCAACTATCCACATAATACTTGTGCAAGAAAATCAGAGTGCACCTTCTCTCCAGAAGGCCAAAGCAATCAATGTTACATTGAACTGTCTTTCATCATGCACATAACTTTCTCATTTGAGCTTCTGGTTGCATAGATTTGATTGCATGTGTCTATATCATCATTATTTTTTTAAAAAAAATACTGTAGCGGCCCACACATATCAACAATTTGTTCTACACTCCCCCACACATGCACACATACTTTGGGAGAGTGCTCTTGCTTTGAGTTAAAATTCACCCAGGAAAATGAATCTGGGCACATCTGTGGGCCTTTTTTTTCTCTATATACCTCTCCCCGCCCCCTTTTTTTTTTGCAGCACCTAACCAAATCACAGAGGTCTCCATCACAATTCAATGGACCTGCTCAACCTATTTTACCTCAAGCAATAACATTGCTTAAAGATTCTGATATTTATTTCCTTTCCAGCTGCTGTTGTACCAGTGCATTCCACTACATGTATTACGTACTTTCATGGGGCTATAATTTTCACTTCCTTATCATGTGGGACATGGTTAATACAGGTTTTCTTTTCTTTTCTTCAGCTGTTAAAACTGTAGGTCATTTGGCATGCAGAAACACTATTCAATTGATGTTCATTTTTAAAAGAATCTGTATGCACATTGTTGGGTG
The DNA here is from genome assembly GCF_964106645.2 of Podarcis pityusensis. Classification (NCBI taxonomy): domain Eukaryota; kingdom Metazoa; phylum Chordata; class Lepidosauria; order Squamata; family Lacertidae; genus Podarcis; species Podarcis pityusensis. Next base: position 60,387,698 of record NC_138031.1, read on the forward strand.
GGTTGTTTTTTCTTTTCTTTTCAGGAAGAGAACACCCATCTATTTGACAAACTGGTGAAATGAATCCCATTTTAATCAAGTTAAGATCTCACATACAGCCATGGTCCAAATTTCATTGTGCTTACTATATCTGTCACATATCCCAAAGCATTCTGGTGTATGTAATTCCTGGGAAAGTAGTTCTTTTGGCAGATTAAGGAAACAGTTTGCTTTTGCCTTGGGCCATTAATATTTTAATAAAATGGTCGTCAGTGATAACAAATCATCTTTAGGCAACTTTATCTATTATTAACCTTATTAAATAACACATTTATTTTTGCTGGCAAACGGATTTTTCAGCCTCAGCAACAGAGTGTCTTTTTTAATGTTTCTGCTCAAGTTACATAGCTTGCATTTGCTAAATTGTAATTACAAGCTTATTTTGCTTTAACTATGAGCTGTAAATAACTTTATGCTTCATGTAATTTGCAAAAGTTGTGGATTAGGAAAAGGAACCTTTGGTGTGGCCTCTATATTGCTGCAGTGTGTTTACTAAAATATTCTGTAACTTTAAATACCATCAGCAGTGCAAATAACAAAATAAATGTTTCAGCCAACAAAATCATATGGCTTATCAATAAAATAATATCAGATAGTATCTGCAAGAGACCCTCTCCTGCAGAGTGAATTGATCACTTCATTGGCATGTAAGTGGTTGGTAAGACAATCTATTAAGTACTGTATTATTGTCCTAAGCTGTATAGGACTTTGTACACCAAGAGCAGCATTTTGAATATTCCGTCCCAGTGAGCAGCCCATTTGTTGCATGTTGCGCTAGCTGCAACTTCCAGACCAACCTCAGAGGCAGCTCGACATTGAGCATATTGCAGTAGCCCATTCTGGAGGTTACCAACACATGGAAGAACAACAGTTATCAGGCAGATTGAGCTCTGCGGTGCTGGAGAGGGTGCACTTCAAAATCCACAGTCTCACTGTTCCACAACACAATAAGGACTCTAAAGGGTTGCTTGCTCAGTCCACTGGAAGTACCCCAAGAGCATTACAGGAGTACTTGAATCTATGCAAATTCATTCCAGCACTGCTCCACTTTATAAACTACAAATGGGCATATTCACCTCCAGTTAATCCATTTTCTATTTTACATGAGTACAGAAGCACGTAAAGAAGAGGTTACACTTGCTGAGAGACAAGAACCATCCATTTCTGCGTGGAATACAAGAGTGATGTGGTTTGCCTAATTGTCCCATTAACCTATACCTAAAGACCCAATTATTCCCACTGTGGCTGCTTGAATTAAAGTTACTGTAATACATAATAACAAAGAAGGATCTCTTATCTCAAGACAATTTGCTTAGCTCGTGTGCACATTTGCCTTTTCCCTTCAAACGCATTAGGTCATCCATCACAAAACACTTATATTTCCAGTTAGTTAATACAATTATGCCACGTTGAACTGGTATTAAGAATAACAATTCCTTGATCACTAAACAAATAATCACTAACCTTATTTTAATGTATATGATATTTTTCACAACTTTGAGAACTTTTATACAGCAAGTGATCTTTAAATTTATTAAGCAAGCAAACACCTAAGTTCAAGGGTAGGGTATAATCGTATTTATTCAATTGATAATATCCAAGGTTAGTTATATTTAGAGTGGATCCATTGAAAACAATGGACTTGTATCTTTCTACTCTGAGCATGATTAACATTGGACGTCAGTCAATATATTTATTCCCCACATTTCAGAGCAAACCATCTATTTTCAAAATAGATTATCCAAACAAGAACAAACTATTTAAAGTATTGTTAAAACACATTTACACCTGAAGCACCTCGCATGCCTCCATGTCCAGACCTGTGCTCAATTTTGCTTCCTTCAGCCGCCACTTACAGTCGGGAGGATCCTGTATTTGTTCTATTAAATACAATTATTACTAGAAGGCGAAAGCAACTGCAACTTTTGTAAACGTCTATCAGTAAAGGATAAAAGTAACAAAAGAAGAATTGCAAATATTTCCAGGATGGAGACCTCACGCCTGAGAGCGAAATGTGACTCTTCAGTCCTCACTCTATCGCCCTCAGCCACAGGGGAGGAGCTACCTGCCCCAGCACCTGGAGCGACTGACACCCAGTGTGTACCACACACCCCATACCCGCCTTCCTCCTCCAGTGCTCAGCCACATGCCCTTCCAAGCCACTTTCCTCACTAGTCCCACTTTGAAACTTTCTTAGGTGTTTTTGCCTGGCTGGAATGTGTCATGATCATGCTTCTTACCTGCCTGGATGGAGGATAGACAAGGATGTGTGAAAAGAGGTTAGCCTACCATTCAAAAGGTAAAGTCATATTCATTTCTCTGCCCACTTTTGCTTCTGGTCCTGCCTACCAACCAATGGCATGTTTTCCCCGGAATGTTGTGCAGAAGGAACTGTGACCCTCAGACTGAAAAATGTTAAGCAGGTTTCACATGGAATGCCCTGGCCTTAGCTGCTGCTACCGCAAAAGAAACCATGCAAGGAAGAATTTTCTGTCTTCCCAATCAAAGAAACATCTGATTATTATTATTTTAACTTTTCTGTGAGTAGCAACATATTTTATCAGCTCCAACTCCCCACAAATACTCTGGTGACCTTGATGCCACAAACAGCAAGGGAAGAGAGAATGCAGAAACCCTAAACCTAAACCTTAATTTTACGAAATGTTCTGCCTTATACATGAACCTAAAAAACTCTATATGGGGTAGTTCACATCTATATCTATTTTACTATATCTGTTACTATCTCTGGTTATTTATTTCTTTTTCTCTATATAGTAAAACCATACCAATAAATTACTGTAACAACTTCATGGTGAGAACCAGTACTTTTTTTCTATTTATTTATTTATTTATTTATTTATTTTAAAGCACTGCCAGTAAACATATTTGCTAAAGTTGCAACCCTATGCATAATTATTTAGGGGCAAGTTCCATTTCACTTAGTGGGGCATCCTTCCAAGTAAACATGCGTAGGATACAGCTGCGAGCCATTTTATATATGGGTCTATCAGATAGCCTGTATCTTTCTTGCATAGTGTACATACTGCTTTAAATCTTAATGACATCTAGGTTTGCAGCCAAGTTAGTCTGTTCCCAAATTTTCATCTAATTGATTTAATTCCCTTCTTCCATTCATTATGCACACAGTGGTTCTTGGGAAAGGGGAAGAAACAATATCCTGAAGCACAATGCAGACAGTTGCTCAGGGGGATACTGTAACTTGCAGCACAATTCTCAGCAAGATTTCTGAGAAGTCAGCCCCGCTGCTCCATTAACATTACAGTACTTCCAGATAACTATGCTTAGGACCACAGTCTGACTATATCTTTCCTTGCCACAACACACCAGCTCTCATTTCTTTTGCTAAAATAACAAGCTCTTATAGCACAGTGATCGGAAACACAACAGACAGGATGTCATTTGTCTCAACAGGTCCTTTGGTCATTTCAGTATATTTTTTGAATTTGGTTTACATTTTCTAACAGCTAACATTAACATGTAGCTAGAAATGAAGTATCGTTCTGGATAGCCACATATTTAGATAAGCCCTTCTTTTAGTGAAATGTCATTCCTTGGTTTAATAACAAAACCTCCATATGCACAGTATTTTATTGCTGATTACCTATTGTGTTAAAATGGTAAAACGCAAGCTCTCGTTTTTTCCTCCTCCCCTCCTCCCCTGACTTTAGCAACAACAGATCTACTGAGCATCTTTACATTTTCATTTATTTGGACTTGGCCACTGGGTTCAGGTAGCCTTGTTAAAAAGGGATTTGCAGGTCTTTGCAATGTTACATCCCTGCCAAGCTGGATTCCGCAGACAAGGTCAACGTCTAGGACTCCTTTGTATTAAATGAGCAAGGAAGCTTATATGCATTGCAGATTCCCTGCCCATGAGATCTGTTGTCTAAAACAATCTGTTGAAAAGTGATAGGGTTGAAGTCTAGGCTAGACAACATGCATATGGCAGAGGGTTTGTAATATTCTAAGTAGCATCAACTGTGCCCTCTTGGGTCAACATAACAAAGAGTATTGATATATCGTAGTTTAATCCAAAAGCAGCAAGACTATTTATCAAGCCGCTCAAAAGCCCCCTTAACTAAACAAGCTGTGTTACAGCGTTGTTGGCAGCAGCCAATTCTCTAATGTATGGCCTGAAAAAGTTTCGTCCGAACTCTATGAATCAAGAACAATCTCCTTTGCCTGTTAAGTGTCTCAAAGTGCTTCACTTGCGCAAATGAACAGAGTTGTTAAAAATATGCTGACAGCCCAATAACACAAATGTGGGGAAATGGTGATAAAAATTGGGCATATATGCAACTTAATATTTTGAATATGCTATTTTGCTGCTGGGCTGTCAAATAAATGTTCAGGATATGGTACAAACAAGGAGCTGCATCAGTAGCACATGTGCCCACCATGCGAACTAGTACTCGCTTGCTTTTCTAATGTCAGTCAACATTGTTATGCCTGGTGTAATGGCACTTTGCAGAACTGAGGCTCAGCAAATGGCAAGAGGGGCAAGGCATGGGCAGGTTGGGGAACAGCCTATCTATGTAGCAACCTGGATACATTTTGGACTGCATGGATGGGGCTAAACATGTTGATATATGCTTACATTTCAGATGTACTGTAACACATTTGATTAAATAGGTTTACAATGGGCATGCAAAAGAATATCACATGAATCTGTCCACAAGTGTCAAGTCTTAGATGCCAACCATGGTAGCTGTGCATATCCATGAGTTTAAAGAAAGTTGGAAGACTATTAGTAATTATTTAAGAATGTAGCCTACTGGCATGAAGGCTTTGATAGAGGGGTAGACTACAAACCCTCTACCATAAATAAAAAGTAGAATGAAATAACAGCAATACCTGCAGGAAAGGAGAAAGTGGGAACAGTGAAATGGAAAGTGTTAAGTTGTGGGCGAACATATCAGACGACACAGCGATTCTTCAAACAGCTCTTGTTTATTCAGAGGCCAGAACAGAACTGAATTGAGGAGCTCAGTCAGCCTGCTTATATAGAGCTCCAGAACAACGTAACTGTAGCAACTTTCTAAAACTATCCAATCACTGAACGTCACTTTCGATCCTTCATTTGCATACAAACTATCCAATCACTGAACGTCACTTTCGATCCTTCATTTGCATAACTATCTACAGTATCCCCCTGCTGGCCCAGGGTGAGAACTTCAGTACATAACAGAAAGTTTGGAGGTGAGGGATTAAACATTTTCAAAATCTTTTGGCATGATACATTGGGCACTTTTAAACTGCTGTTGTTTGAATATGGCAAAAGCACACACTTCATTTTCCCATTGGGGAGACAAATGAAAGGAACATAAAGCTATTTTGGCTTGATGGTGTGATTTAAATGAAAGGTAGTTTTCTTTTTCTTTCTTTCTTTTATTTTATTTTCTTTCTTTTTTTTGAAAATATGAGCAGAAAGATATAGACTTTTTGGTTGCCTGCTTCTTCCTAGCCAGCCTATGCTAGCTCATACAAGGTTAAATGTAGCATCACCATAGTTTTCATTCTGGAACAAGCCCTGCATTGTTTTTCCTTACCAGGACTTTTCTACCACTGTGACTTGTAATCACACAAAAGGAATATGTTCATCTTTGTGTACATTATGCCCTTGCTGTAAGACTCTGTATACAACTTTTATAAGACCACAAAAGCTAGGCTTTCAGTTCTGCTAAACCAAAGCATAATCCACTAATATAACAGAGTATCATATTATGCACGTTCTTTGTCTCCAATGGATGGTGTTGAAATGAGCAAGGAGCGTTATGAGATAAAATGAATAACCTCTAGCTTTTATTACTCGATTCATTAAGAAGAACACTCTGCATTTTTGAAGCAGAGGGCAAGGAACATGATCTTGATTCTGAAGGAATGTTTCCTAGCTTGCTCATAAAAAAAAATCAACCTTATATTATTTTTTACCATTATTTTTTATTGGATTTTGAATCGATTTATAATCCCATCCTTTGCTGAATAGACCCAGGGCAACTTAAAAACACATGAAATACAGAGTATAAAAATAAGGTTATGTAAATAAATGCCTAAATATATCTAAATGCAGAGTATAAGATACAGCTCCTCGCCTTTAGGTGTAGGGTGGAATTGTGTACAACTGCACAGCACTGATAGAAAGAGCCCCTGTTTTTCTTCTCGTAGCTCTGACCTTTCCACAGTCTGCACCAGGCATAGGCAGTGAGACACTGATAATTACCTGTCCCAAAGAAGGATCTGCAAAGAAAAGCAATCAGTTCAATTCACCATGTCCTGCAGGTACATGATCCCAACTAGATCTGGCAATTCTGAGAGAGGCTAGGTAAAAATTACGTACTGTGGTGGGAAAACCTTCCTAGTCTTTGATACTAAGATGCATATCTCTTGTTATTGACAAGCATCCTGGAAAAGGGTTTCTAACATCAAGTTACAAGGTATTGGCTGAAGGCAGACTAGCTTTCATGGGTCAGCTTTGAGCTAAGTCCACTCAGCATCCTGCGCTCCTCTGAACCTTTCTAATACAGTTCAAAGGGTTTTCTTCTGGTAGAACACTGGTTTGTGCTGCCTCCAAGGGTCCTAACTAATCCCAAGATAAACAGCCAAGAACTAGGGAGATGTGAGAGGCGAGGAGAAGAGATCTAGCTAAGCTAAATAAAAAGTCTGGCTCCTGAATGTATCCATGGGGTTGGACCAGACAAGACACACACACACACACACACACAGAGAGAGAGAGAGAGAGAGAGAGAGAGAGAGAGAGAGAGAGAGATTACAGTGTCATCAGGGCAGCTAAAGAGGGCCAAAGCTGAAATGTTTTGCCATACAGTGTTAGTATGTCTAATAAATCTATGGTATACAGAGATTAATTGGATCCTTTGCAGATTCAGCACAAACTCATCCCAAATACTTTATCCAATTTGTGATCTAATGTAAGGCATCCACTAGCAGAAAAGGAGAGGAAGGGGGGGGGTTGTTTTGTTTTTTGCCAGTTCCCCCTTCTCCTTGTAGCCCTCAATGTCCCCACTGAAAATCAGATCTGTGGGATATTTCAATTAATTGCAGGAATGGGGAGGTATAAATATGGCTCAAACTCTTATTATGAAACTGTGATCAGGAAGAAGCCTGATAAATATTTAGTCTGGCACTTCAGCTGAATAGAATCTAAATAAAAATAAGAAGCCAAATGCGCTAGTAATATGCGCTACGATTGACTACTCTGGAGACATGTCAGTGCGTATAGATTTGCCATGCAAAAAGTACTTAATATTTAAGGGAGCCTTTAACAAGGCTCTGAACTTTTCTTCCAATTAATTATTCATTCACAAAAGTTTCCTGCTTCATAATATTCCAAACAAATTATCAAAGGGTTTCTTCTTTCCTCCACCCCCATACACTTTTAGCACAATCAGTGTAGTGTAATAGTGTTACCCACTTTTAAAAAACAGCAACAACTCAACCTCCCACAACTTTCCCCAGTTGTACATTTGATGCTTGCTGGTGCCATCAAGCAAACACAAATCAACAACAAGCACATTCTGTTGAAATGTTTAGCTAAATGGAACCAAAACAGTCACAGTTCACTATTTCATAAATACATTAATTAGAAGTGTCTCCAAATAGCATGTGATTTTGAATTATTAACATAAAATACTGCATTATAAATGACTGCAAATTGCATTCCTAGTGCTCTCCATGCTTAATTTATTATGCCGTAGGAAAATTTGCAAATTACTTCACTGTTTTATATTTAATGGATAGTTTTATATGTATATTGTTTCATTAAGATAAAATTAAATCACAATGTACATGTTATAGGCCTTTCCAGTGACATAAACGTCGCTAGAGACACTCACACTTTGTCAGGAGAGACATGTGCGTCTGTCACTGTGCTGGTGCAATGAGGAAGGGAAGATTGGCTCTAAATTGCTGCAGTCCCTTACCACAAATCCCCATTTTGTCCAATGTCCTTGCACATTCCTTCTCTCAGCCAGGCTTAATGTTTATAAAGGATGTCAGAAAAACACTCTCAAAGTTTGGACCAAACTATTACAGGGATGAGGAAGCAATGTCTCTCCAGACGTCGTTGGACTCCATCTCCCATCAGCCCCAGCCAGCATGGCTCATGGTCAGGGATAATGGGAACTGTAGTGGAGGGCTACAGGTGAACCCCAGACTTATTAGGTTGTCTTCAGGGAACCCACAGATGCTAACAGCCTAAGATAACTTTTGGCTACATTCATTTGCTAACTGGTCCAGAATGTTCTGTGTCAAACAAGGACTGAACCAAGATCTGCAGAGCTCAAATATTCCCAATAGATCTCACTGAAATGTGCCCCATATTTAAACCTAGTACTTCTCTTTGCACCTGTCTTTATTCCATGGGTGGCCTATCACAAAAATATTCCTTGTGGCCTGGAGTCCTTCTTTCCTATCCATTTTGCATTGAGAGCTCAGTGTCTGCAAATATCCAGAATTTGTCAGGAGGACAAAAGCAATGATATTCCCTAATGCCCTTTTCTAGGAACGATGCCTATTTAGGGCAATATCCAGCAGTATTCATACTCCGATTATACCCGCTGAAATCAATGGACTTAAGTCATCTAAGGAAGAGGGCAAAAGGGAAATGAGTCTCAATAAAACAAACAAGGTAATTACCAACAAACTGTGATCTAAATATCCAAACCACAGAAAATGAAATAACGTAGAACTGTGATTGCAAAATTATTATTTTTATCACAAATATAGACTAGAATACCATGTATTGCATTAGTCCATATACCATGGCAGAATATCACAAATATAAATAAATACAAAAATCCATCAATATCTGGAGGGCCACTGGTTCCCCACTTCTGCATTAGGAAGAAGTACTTCTGAACCCATGACGCCAACTCCATCTTAAGATAGTGTATTTGGAAGTAATAGTTAGCACATAATGGAATGGCAACATAGGGCGGCTCATGATGGAGAATCTTTAGGAAGCTGCCATTGTTCCATATGACTGAGATTCACTGCTCTCATCTTTCAAGGGCAATTCTCACACAGCTTTTTAAAGTATGCACCGTGAAGGCAAAGATTTCTTATTCATTCTAGTTTTGGAATAGTGTTCCCATTCGTGTGTGTGTGTGTGTGTGTGTGTGTGTGTAGCATTTCCTATTATTATTTCCTATTATGAAGAAGAATCTCACTGCAATTCTCAGGGGGGCTGCACTATATATGTTTCCACTTTAGAAAGGCTACAAATTCTGGTTGATTCCTCTTTCCTCTTTCTCATTCAGGGAGGTTGTGGAGAGAACGAGCTACGTCTGATCTATTCTTGTCTAATAGTGAAGATGATTGTCAGTGATTGAGGTGGCAGAATTGGAAGTGATGCAACAAATTCACAAATTAAAGAGCAACAAGTCACCCAGACCAGATGGCATACATCTGAGAGTTCCTCTGAAGGAACTTCAGAATGAAGCGGCTAAATGCTAGCAAAAAATATGCAGCCTTTCATTAAAGTCAGCTGACATGCCAGGAGACTAGAGCAAATATGTAACCTCTCTATTTGGGAAAGGCGCATGACGTAGACCTCAGAATGAGAATCAAATATGTTCTTTGGTGTAGGTTTAATTGAAGGCATAAGAACCACACAGACACCAGCAGCTAGAACTCTGAGGTACTTTGGCACATTCAGAAATAAGATAAGGTGCCTTGGCTGCATGGGAACATAGCGGCAACAGGACTGCAACAAATAGAACCTGCAACACCATCTTGCATGTGGAGTTCCCCCTGTTCACTCTTCCAATCAGCCAGCCATGCTCTCCATCACAACACTGGGAGAGCCGGAGCTACTTGTTGCTGCTGCCAGAATGATGGGCCTGATAACAGCCTGGGCCTGACTCCACAAGGCACAGGGTGCAATCCACCCCAGCAGATCGGGGCCTTCGGATATTGCCAAGGGGCACAGGGCCTGTGGGCAGCATCGGCCCAACTCTGCAAGGCGTGAGGTACAATCCATCCCAGAGCCCAGCCGAGCAGGGGCATCCTCTGTATGACAAGATCTTTTTGCACAAGATCAGTGAGGACCACTTGCTTTTTAAAATTCTCCCATATATACAGAACTCCCTGTGCACCTTTTTTGGACAGTATCTGTAGGCTTCCCCCTCTGTGTCAAATAACTGGGATCCAATAAGTGTTATTTACTTTTTATAATACATGGAAGATGGATCTCCCTCTGGAGGTGCTGGGCTCTCCTCCTTGGAAGTTTCTAAGCAGAGGTTGGATCAGCGGCGCAGGAAGCAGCTGGAGCACCTGGGGCAGGGCATACTGCCAGAACTGTGTCCCTCCCAGTGCACTCCACCTGGGGGGAAAGCGGTGTGCGTGCGCCAGCCCAGATTCACCTTGGGTTCTGGCATGCCGCCCCCAAAGTAAGTGCCACCGAGGGCACCCCGCTCCCCTAGCTACACTACGGGGTTGGGTGGCCATCTATTGTAGGAATAACAGAGGACGACAGGAATTTGGATGCAGGTGAGCTGTGCAGAAGCACGCTGGCAAGCATGCTCCAGGACAAGCTGCCTGCTAGCTCTGCCGAGGCTCCTTTTATTAGCACAATATGCAAAACCAGTCAGATACATTTTGGACTTTACACATCTTCCAATCCTGAGATCGAGGGGTGGTACAAAGTTATTTTGGCACCTGTTTACACTGCATCATTCTCCCCGTGAACAATGTATGATGAAGGAGACAAAGGTCACAGACAGGGCATGGCAGACCACTAAGAGAGCAAGGGTTAGATAGAGGGCATGATGTTCAGACAGCTGTGGCTTTGCCTGCAGATGGAAGTGTGCTCCACACCCGGCAATCATTCCTTCAATCTATCATGGGTGTTTCACCTGAGTTCCAGGGGATTCCAGTACGTTGCAGGGGATTGCACTAGAAATATGATCCTTGGGGTCCCTTCCAGCTCTAGGGTTCTATGTTTTTCTGCTTCAACAATATTTCATTGTGTTCCTATCATTTTATGTAATTGTATTTTGAATAAATTATAAAAATTGTAAGTAAAACATGTTCCATTTTCAAACAAAACGTTAACGTAGCTACCTTTCTACTGGTAGGATGGGCATGCATGTTCGTGTCATAGGAAGGAAACAAGGTCGGAAGGGGGCCACAGTTGGAAAAAGGTTGGGAAACACTGAATTAGAGCATGATGCTGATAACACCAAGGTCGCAGGTTCGATCCCCATATGGCACAGTTTCACATTCCAGCATTGCAGGGGTGGACTAGATGATCCTCAGGGTCTCTTCCAACTCTACAATTCTATGTCAGAACCTATATGTTTATAGGGCTCCCTAAACATGCTTTCATTGTCCAAAGGTCCTGCCCTCGAAGAAGTGACCTGAGAAGGGGCTTTTTTGAGAGAGAGAGATGCTCTCCTATGCCGGCTTTGATATCATCTACACCATACATTTAAAGCACATGGTTTCTCCCAAGGATTCCTGGGAACTGTAATTTACCCTCTCACAAAGCTGCAATTCCCAGTTCCCTTAACAAGCTACAGTTACCATGATTATTATTATTTTTAAGTGTACTATATACTGTGGGTTATCTTTTTGGCACCAGGTAGATCTGTCCAGGCCTTTCAGAGGCACCTTTCACCAATTGTTTAAATTCTGTTTGGCCCTGGTGCTCTAAAAATTTATTATGCCAGAGTATTTTGCTTAGCTTTTTTACTTGTGCTCTTGGTGCTGCTGAGAATATGTGAGTAATCTCGTCTAATTTAATTTAACTTAATTAGCATTGTTCGTTAAGGTTGATGGGTGGGTAGGGAGGAGGGAAGTGGGATGGGTTGTCACTATTGCCGGCTGGTATTTTAACCACTTTGGGGGGGAAATCAATAAAATTTAAATTAGAAAGACATGCATTCAATAAATAAATAAATAAATAAATACAATAAATACAATAAATAAGCAAGCAAGCAAGCCACAAAGCAACACTTCCCAGAACTTCCTGGGGAGGAGGAGGAATTAAATTTAATAAAGTCTGCAGTGTTAGATACCATCCCTAGACAGTGATTCCGAGGGGAACCTTAAAGGTAGCTATGAAGAAGGAAACAATGTCTTTCTTCTTGAGCAGCCTTCACTAACCTGGTGGCCTCCAGGAGCACAGCTCCCATCAGTCCCAGTCAGTGTGCATGTAGGCTGGGGCTGATGGGAATTGTAGTTTAAAAACCTCTGGAGAGCATCATGTTGTCAAAGAGACTGGTCCTTTTTGAAGCGAAGCTAAGGCTCCACATAGCTTCAATGGATGCATGTAGATTGTGGTGGGGGGTTGCTTTCTGGCAGCAGGCTAGCATTGTGTTACTGTATACTTGTGAGACTTGTAACCCAGCCTTAAGTATACTTGCTCAGAAGGCCCTCTGTGTTCCATACTGCTGCTTACTCCCAAGTAACTGTGAATTGGCCTGCAGCCTATAGCTCCAGCCTTAACATGTGCTCCAAAATTTATGCAATGAAAATAGGGGTGTCCTATTCTATTGTAATAATTTTTTTCTTTATACCTTGCCCATCTGACTGGGTTGCCCCAGCCACCCTGGGTGGCTTCCAACATATATAAAAAAAGTAAACATTAAAAAAAAACTTCCCTATAGAGGCCTGCCTTCAGGTGTCTTCTAAAGGTTGTATAGTTATAGTTATCGCCTTGGCTCCAACGTTTCTCCAATGAAAATAGGGACATCCTACCACTGGAGCCAACTCCTAGGGGCTGAGGGGGCTTCAGCCCCCCAGTAAATTATTTTAGGGGGCCACCCCCCAAGTTGATGGGCATTGCCATTCAAATGGTGTGTGTGCATCACGTCATGTGATCATTTATGTGGAGCGGGACTTAGCTGCCCCCCCCCCAGCATTTTATTCACGTTGACATCGCTGCATCCCACCATACCCTCCAACATTTCTCTGATGAAAATAAAGATGCCCTAAGGAAAAGTGGGACATTCTGAGATTCAATCAGAAACCGGGACAGCTTCTGTTAATGCAAGACTGTCCCTGGAAAATAGGCACACTTGTAGGGTCTGGTCTTATGCAGTTACAGTAAAAGAGGTTTTGGATTAGACTTTTAAGACTATTTAAAAAGAAAATGGCACCATTTGCAAAGGTCAGCATTTGCTTATTGATATACCACTTCAAGCTGACTGATCTAAGAGGTATACAGTAAAATCAATACATAGAATCGATACATTAAAATAGGGTGAATTATAGATCACAATTACACATTAAGGAAGAGGGGAAGGGTTAAGCCTTTCTCCTGCTTGGTTCTATCTACCAGGGCACCTCTTGCTAAATGCCCTGGTAAGGAAAACGTATCTCTAAACTAGCCTTCCCCAATGTGGTGTGTTTGCCCAGATGTCGCTGGGCTTCCATCAGCCCCAGCCAGCATAGACAGAAGGGTGGCCCAAAACATCTGGAGATGCATCACTATGCATTGTAGGTACAAATAATGCACCTACTTGGCCCTAGGATTACCAGTAAATCCAACTGGGAAGGCCAGCAGCAGGTGTGGTTAATCTTTGGCTCTCAATACATTGCTGAACTGCAACTCCCTTCCTCCCTGGCCAAAGGACATGCTTGCTAAGGCCGATGGGAAGTGTAGTTCAACAACATCTGGAGAGCCAAAACTTCCTCCATACCTGGCCTACAGACCTACTCATCCTGGTTTGCAGGAGCCTCTTGTCAGATACGGAGCATCTCAACTCTTTGGCGGCTTTGCATACTACGACTCTTCCCCACATCAGTAGCTCAGCAGCAGCCATTAGTGCTGGCAAGGTCTCAGCTCTCTGTGCCCACCTATCAAGATAACGCACGAAGACAAAGCTTGTAGTCAAATCCACGGCTGGAGACATAATTTTAAATAGAGAATAAGGAAACATTCCTCCGTTTCTAAAACTTGGGAGCACTTGAAGCAAGTTTCATCGTATTCCTGCCAAGTTTGGGGCTTGACATTCAGGTAGCGAGCAGCTGCAGCAACAGAGGCAGGAAGTTTGCTTTTCTTCCTACCATTTGATTGATACTTCAGGGCCGCCTCCATGGACTCAGCACTCACAGCAAGACCATTAACTTTTGTCTTGCTGCAAGATTTCCCTCCTCCCTCCTTCACGTTCTGCTTAAGTCTTTCAAGTCAAGGAGTGTTGCTCAAGGCTCCTAATCTAAAGGTTTTGTCTGTTTTCTCCCTGATAAGTCTCAGGGATGTTTAAAAAATAAAAGACAGACTCAAGAAGGGAATAAAACCCTTTTAAAGTGTTCCTTTACTCTGTCTTTTTTGTGTGCCTTCACTTGCATCCCCACTCACAAAAAAGTATTTTGCTCTCCAGCCACAAATTTTAAAGTGCTGTTTCCTTCCCTCTGCCTCCAGTGATTAGTTTTTCTGCATTTCTCTCTTATTCCCGAACTTCTTGGTGTCAAATTATATTATAATACATTAAATATATATTTTAAAAATACAAAGCACTTAGAAATACTCTTTGGGGGGGGGGGTTAGACCTGTGTTCTCTCACTCTCTCTCTCATTAAAAAGTGACAGTAAGAAGAGTTGTTAAGGTACCAATAAAGCAGAATCAAGCACAGCCCTGGTTTATTTTTTACAATGGTATCCAATAATAAAGGGAAAATTCTGGATAACAAAGAATAGCCTGAACAGGATTGTTGCCATCTTAGGACCATCGGAACCTTCTGTGCCAAAATAACAGGGGCATTGCATTTTTCCTGTGGTTTCTCAATCAATGGTTCAGTGTTATTTGTAGGGGAAAGAGGTGACTGATCCTCAAACTGAGATGACATCAGTGGTGTAAGCTGCTTTGAAGAGCTTAACGCAGCGGTGGACAGTACATTTGCTGCTGATGGCAGTGTCAGAAATATATTGTTACTGGATTTCTATGTGATTGCTGTGAAGGAATCTGGTTTGGGAAAGAAAAGGGGTGAGAAGGACTGCTTGCTACACGATCCTGTATGTGTCTGTTCAGAAGCAAGTCTCATCGAGTTTGGTGGAGCTAATTCTTATGTGTGCAATTATAGGGTTACAGCCTTAAAGTACCTTAATGTTTAGGGATCAACACCTATCATTGGGGAAATCCAGGCATATCACCCAGAATGGCTAGGAAAGAACTGCAACTTCTTTGAAAGTTCTGAAGGGATTTTCTATCCATCCTGTCCCATAGGAGGAGAATCTAATCTTCTTCTCCCTGGTTGTAGAGCAATTGTGGTAAAGCTTTGTCCTTCCGAAGGTTGCTGAACCACACCTCTCATCAGCTCCAGCAAGCATGGCCAATGGCCAGGGATGATAGGAGCTGTAGCTCAACAAAAGAGCCTAGCAGGTTTAAGGGGTTTAGAAATAATATTGACTAATCTGAATGGTTGAATGGTGCTGCACTGGTCGAGTTGTATCTAGGCACTGCAAAAGGAAAGTGAGTTGTCCCCCTTGTGCCTGCTCTGGCACAGTTACAAACTGGGTTGTATACACTGCTTTTGGACCCTATGCTCTGCTACTTTAGTACAGGAATGCTCAGAATCTGGCTACAAAAAGGCTTACCATCTCTAATCTAGGAAATGTTTTGGTGCTTCTATGCAAAAGCAGTTATTCCATGGCTACTTCGTACATTAATCTCAAGGTTGTAGGTTCAAACCCCACATTGGGCAATAGAGTCCCTCATTGCAGGGGGTTGGATGACCATTGTGGTCCCTTCCGACTCTACAATTCTGTGAGTTTATGAATCTATGATTTCATAAATGAAAATGCTCTCGGCGCCATCCTATGCCTGTCTCCTCAGACATTAAGTGCCACTGAGTTCAATGAGACTTACTCCCAGGTAAGTGTGTATAGGCTTGCAAACCCTGTTACTACCATGATTGCCTAGATCACTTCCCTAGTTGCATAAGGAACAAAACACACACACACACACAATCCTATCAGCTCTACATACAGTTCTCTGTTTCTGCAATGAGAATGGAAATTAATAGCACTGAATGTTTTGCTTGCATATAATGACTGGAAAGGATATGTAGCCTTCCGAGCATAAATTTAGATGATTTCTTCCACATTTGACAAGGTTATAAAAATTATATTGATTCTGAAATTATAATTTTAGATTGGTTCTGTCATTTTTGCCTATTAGCGGTCTTTAAATGAAGTGATACAACATTACAATTAATCTTATCTTCCATTATGCACTTCCTGATGCTAAAAAGTAAGATCAATTCTAATTAAGTACACCGGTTTAGACGTTTGGGTAGGATTTATTTTAAAAGAATATCATGTAACACCATTGATATCACCAAACAAGATTTTTGTATTATTAAACACTTCATGTACCCATTTCACATTACAATTAAATAGGCAATAAAAGCACTAATATTGCTCCACTATTTGTGATGAGAACATCAATGACATTGTTAAGCAGAAACAGCAGGTAAAACAATACGTATTCTTATTCCAGACACAAAGTGAAATCACTTTTGTTCTGTAACAGCCATGAAGTGCATGGTTTGGCATGAAGGGCTCTCTGTGTGTGTGATCTGCACACTTGGTGCATCTGCAGTTGCATCTCACCAGCCCTTAATTAGTCTTTGGGTCCTTTTGTATCTGCCTGCCCCCATGTTGAGCAGAAGCAGGATCAATTTCTGAGAAAGCATTGCCAAGATTTAGACCTGCCATTCTTCCTAGGGTATGTGGGTTTAAATGCTGGTTGAGGGTGGATTTGGTAGTGGGAGCATGACTAGGGCAGGGGAGAAAAGTACCCATAACCCAAGGATAAAGCACATGCATTGTATGCAGAAGGTGAAACCTTAATTCCCAGAAACCCCAGTTAATGGATTTGAGCTGGGCTGCAAAAGCTGGATTAAGGCCCTATTAACAGTTAGAGCACAGGACGTGGGGAGGTTGACCAATGGGACTGAACTGGTAGAAGGAAACTTCAAGGAGAGAGGATGCAGTTCTCTATGCTTATATGAAAGAGCTTCCATAATGGATAAGCACATGCTTATATGAAAGAGCTTCCATAGCTGATTCCAGGCATTTACAGTTTCAACAGGATATGGCAGTTGATGCTGGGAAAGACCTCTGCCAGAGATTCTGGAGAGCTGACCCAGTTAGAAAATACTAGGCAAGAAGGACTTGTGGTCTGGCTCACCATAAGGCACCTTTGCATTTGATTGATGATACACATTTGCATTGTTAATTCAAGAAAGAAGCTAGCCTTCATTGGTGTAAAATCTGAATTTCCCTTGGCACAGAATCTAGATGCCTGCAGTCATTGGCCTTAAGAATAGCCTGAGAAACTGGCATTTACAGAACAGCTTTTATTTGTAGCTTCCCATTTTAAGCCAAAGATATTTATGGTAAACATGTATCCAGAATGCGGCAGCTAGACTGGTGACTGGGAATGGCTGCCAGGACCATATAACACTGGTCCTGAAAGAGCTACATTGGCTCCCAGTATGTTTCCAAGCACAATTTAAAGTGTTGGTGCCGACCTTTAAAGCTCTAAATGGCTTTGGCCCTGTATACCTGAAGGAGCATCTTCACCATCATCATTCAGCTGGGACAATGAAATCCAGCTCCAAGGACCTTCTGGCAGTTCCCTCACTGCGAGAGGTGACATTACAAGGAACCAGGCAGAGGGCCTTCTCAGAAGTGGATTGCCCTCCCATCAGATGTCAAGGAGATAAGTAACTATACAAGCTTTAGAAGACATCTGAAGGCAGCCTTGTAGAGGGAGGTTTTTTATGTTTAATGTTTTGTTATGTTTTTGTATAAGCTGGGCAACCCAGTCAGATTAGCAGGGTACAATTGTTGTTGTTCTTACCCTTATTGGTGTCTGTGCCCAGTACGTCTCATTCACATGATACAAAACAATTCAGTTAAAACAGTCCAACAAAAATGGGAGGTGGGGCTGTGTATCCCACCCTGCGTCCCAACCCTGAAGGCTGGTGCCAGCTCAGGCACTTACCAAAGCTCTAGGGCTCAGAAATGTCTTTACGGGCCTAACCTGTCGCCTGCTTACTCACTGCTGTGCCTGGTTTCCATCCACAGTGGAAGTCATCTACCCCCATACTTCCATTGGTTGGGGTTGACTTCTTCAAGATTTGGTTTTGCATTATTATTGCTTCTGCTGCTGGCAGCAGCCACGTTAAGAGCCTGGTGTGCAAAGGTGGATATTAGCTGAAATAAATAAATAAATAAATAAATAGCAGAGGAGGAGGAGTGAAGCAGCCCGTTTTCTCTCTGTGCCACAGGGCACTTGTCCATTCATGTTAAGCCATAGTTTGGCTTAGCATTAAGCCTGAAACAGGCTTATGTAGTCCTCCTCTGTGTACATTTATACACAGGCTACGCTAGCATTTGAAATGTGTCTCATTCATGCCACAAACCATTGCTACGCAAGTCTAACATGAAGCACTTTCCCAAACTCTTCCCCCAGTTCCTAGAGATATGCATTGCTCAGCCACTGGCTAAAAACATCACTACAAATTAAGGGAAATGACAATTTAAGCTGTCTACCCAGACAAGCCACCTCTCCCTTGGAAAAAGTCAGATCTGCTAGTCTTGCGCTCTGATTTGCTTTGTTCTGAAAATGGTCATCCTGGGATTCCAGACTTTGGGAAGTCACCTTGTCTGCCTCAGAGCCCCCCAAAATGTTTCTGCTGCCCTCTTTCTATCTAGGAGTGCCATTGTCCATTAATTGGCCTTGAAAGCCAATTACCCAACAATGTATAAATATATTGCTGTGCGTGGGTATATGGGAACAGCTGCAAAATTGCTAATATTAGGTCTAATTTAGCTACAATAAATTAGCAAGTGTGTGGAAGTGCAGTGATGACAGCATAATTATAACAAAAGTCTATGTGTTGAAGTATACAGATGACAATACATACTAATTTTAGCAAAGAAAAGTGGGGAGGAGCCCATACCAAATGAAATGCACGCAATGAACAGACGGGACTAATAGCTCAGACACATATACTTAATGTGACCAGTCACTGTAAAAACAAAAAGATAGATGAAGCTGTTCAGAATCTAGCGCTAACAAGCAATGCAGTCTGAAACCATTAACTGTCAGGGGTAATAACACTCAAAATACTGAAGTGCAGTAAAACAGCAGCACTTTTCTGGGGATGATACACTGATGTGCTAGCACACACCTGTGAAGAGGGCACTAAATCTCTCCTTGCATTTATTACTATCGATGGAAAGGGGGGGAGGAAACAACACTAATAATGTAAAGTATAAACGGAAATAGCAGACAGTAGAGAGTGACATTTGCATGGTCCCAGTCAGCTTGTTAGCTGAAGTGGGTTTTAATTAGCTATTTTCCAGCAAGCAAATGAGCAAATTAGTGACAGTCATAAACAAACAGAGACAATCAGACCCAAAGAACAAAAATTGATCACAAGCCCCCGAAACCGCCTACCCACCCCCAGTTTTAAAAAAAACCCCAATGCTTTAATGCCTCATCTAAATTTACACTTAACAGAGCAAACCGTGTCAAACACAACACAAAGATATTCACATCAGAGAGTACAACTGAGATATGACACCAGAAGGAAAAGTCATACGATACGGCCTCATCCTCAGGATTTGTTTTACCCACCACAGAGTTCAGCAGAATTTTCCTTCTAGTAAGTGTGCTTCAGATCTCAGATAGAACAGGATGTTAAGAGGCCATTTTGATGTATCGAAAGCTTTGTGCACATCTACCAGGGATTCATTTATGTATTTATTTAAGGGATTTATTCTCCAACCTTCAAAATGTTCCCAGGGTGGCCAACGAGAAGTTAAAAATTGCAATAAAATAAATTAAAACAAAAACAATAAACACCTCACTATAAAAAGCAGTCTAACAGCAATCAGAAGATTTTTTTTTAAAAAAACCCACACAAAAACAAAAGCCACCACTAGACAAATCACACTGGCAAGTCCCTGTAGCCGGGATGCCATCACTAGGCAGGCCCTTCCACCACACCTGTAGGCCTTCACTGAATATCTTAGTGTACAGACAGGAACAAATGGATAAGGGATTTGAAGATCAGCGCTGTTAATTCACCCCAGAAACAAACAGGAAGTTTGAAAAGTGATGAAAAGATGGAATTGTTTTTAACTGTTTTTTCTTTTTTGTACTTTGTATTTTTCTTTTTTCTATTGTTATTTTTCTTATCAATGTAATCTTTTTCTTTTGAAATTTTAATAAATATCATTTTTTTAAAAAAAGAAACAAACAGGAAGTCAGGGGGCTGAGACAGGTTAGGTTAGCTTTCAATAGAGGAAGCTCCAGAAAGCTATCCTTTGTTTTCAGAGTATCATATATGCCAACATTTCATAGACAAAACACATGCAAAACCTATGTTCTCATGTCTAGAATAACTACCAAAGAGCCAAATCCTGTGCATTATGCATTGCTGTTCACTGTATCCATTCATTCCGCAGCCGCAGGGGTCCTCAAACTTTTTAAACAGGGGGCCACTTCACTGTCCCTCAGACACTGTTGGGGGCCGGACTATAGTTTGAAAAAAATATGCTTTGTTTGGGAATGCAGCTGCCCCCCTCCCTTCAACAACTACCACAATGCCCCTAAAGTTCACGTACTCACAAACGTTAGCAAAAGGAATGCCCGCCAACCGGGGGGGGGGGGCAAAGTTTACCACAGTATTTGTAGTAGCTGAGCAGCCCATTGCTAAGCACGAACCAGCAGCACTGATAGCCCTTCAGGTAGTTGGTCCACTTGAAGATCCAGCCTTTGTACGTGACAGGACCAGGGCCGGCCGAGGTCAGGGTGGTCACGGGGGTGGAGGGCAAGGGCCCCTTGAGGGTGGTGGCCCCGGCCAGGCTCATGGTGATGAGGAGGGCGGGAGGAGGAGGAGGGCGGCGGCGAGGCAGCTGCTTACAGGCCAGGCAAGGGACGGCGCTGAGCAGGGAGACCAGCCCGCGGGTGCCGGCACTGCACAGCAGCATGGCTACCTTCCCCACAGGTGATGCTGCCACCGCTGAGGCTGTGCTCGGCCGCTCCTCCTCCTGGCTGCTTCACCTCAGCGCCACCAACAGGGCTAGTGAGGGCAAGGGGCCGGATGCAGAGGTCGCGCTCGCGCACGGGACGCCATACTTCCTTTCACCATAGACCCGTTAGACAGTGGCGGGTTCTGCAATTGCAGAGGGAGGGGTGTTCTATACTCTTTTACCAATAGGAGCCTCGCCAGCTTGCAAAATGTAGCAGCTCGTACAAGCACCTTTTAAACAGAGCATCTTCAAAATGCAAAACAAAAAAGGTACAAAAAACTGCTAAGTGACAAGGAGCAGAAAATGGTGGCACATTTGAAGTGTAGCAAGCGGGACTGCTCTCAGGAGACCAGATTGGGCACATGGTTCTTTGCATCGCATACCATATCCCACCAAAACTACCATGGGTGGGGTGGAAATGCTATTTGTAGGGATTGTATGCACTATACATTGCATACAGGAACAACAGCTACCTCCTTGAAACTTTTTATCCTATTTTGTGTTTTGCAATCATCCCCCAAGGATCTGCATAGTCGGGAAATGTCACCAAATGTCACACAAAAATTATGACTGGAACTTAACATCAAAGGTATTCCCACTTCTATGGAGGCTTGCCTAAAACAAAGGTTCTGGCAGGCCATTGTGTAGACAATACTGGAACAGTATGAAGAAGAGCGGTCTGCAAATTTCAATCAGTTTCTCTCAACACTGGAGAAACTGCTAATAAAATATGTACTAGGGGGTCGCTTAATCCCAAAGCAACACAGGTGCTTGCCTTTTGCAAACATGACTCTCTCTCTTTTAAGATGAATTACTGAAGTATTAATTTTTAACCCAGCGAAGCATTCAGAACTTTGCCAAAGTTGTGGGTGTTTACATATTTTGTTCCAGAAAAAAATAGAAGCTTAAGGAATTTACTTGCAAGATGAACCTGTCATTTGGAAACAGTAAGAAATTAACTGTCTCCAGCAAATGTATTACTATTTGCTAGCTTAGGCTATTAGGTGGTTGTAACAATTCACAGTTGTTGTTTTTTTAAAAATCTGGTTCGCTGAATCGACTGTAATGTAGACCCGCCCCAAGTGTATTATTGTGCAGTTTTCAACATGTGCAACAGCTCTTCAGCACTGACTTCTGCAATGACCCAGCCTTTTTCCTGAGAGGGAAATCAATCAGTATATAAATGGAGCAGTTATCCTTATCCTTATCATGAGTAAGGACTTTAGGAATAATAAAAAAAATTTTAAAATGTGGTAAAAAGTGTTCAAGATCTAGTCAGCATTCTAGCTAGAAATGGGTGGGGAACACAAGGCAAATGTACATGTGAGATGACAATATAATATGTGTGCAAAACACTTTATACACATCAGTCTGTGAGGAAAACACACGTTCTCTGTGGACTTCTTCACACTTTGCATTTTTAACATTAACTACATGCCAGTGTGGTGTAGTGGTTAAGAGCTGTAGACTCATAATCTGGTGAACCGGGTTCGCTTCCCCGCTCCTCCACATGCAGCTGCTGGGTGACCTTGGGCTAGTCACACTTCTCTGAAGTCTCTCAGCCTCACTCACCTCACAGAGTGTTTGTTGTGGGGGAGGAAGGGAAAGGAGAATGTTAGCCACTTTGAGATTCCTTAGGGTAGTGATAAAGCAGGATATCAAATCCAAACTCTCTCTCTGAAAAGTTGGATAATACAACCACTAAAGGAAGTCTGTAATGAAATTTTGGAAGGGAAAAAAGCACCAGAGTCGTGGAAGGAGGCGTACATCACACTTATACCGAAAATTGAGTCTGAGAAGACACAGCTTAAAAATTACCGCCCCATATCTCTCCTTAATGTGGATTATAAAATTTTTGCAGATATTTTGGCTAAAAGATTAAAAAAAGTATTAGTGGAAGAGATACACAAAGATCAAGCAGTCTTTCTCCCGGGCAGACACTTGTCTGATAATACGAGAAACATAATTAACATTTTGGAGAAATTACAAGTGAACATTAATACCAAGGCAGTTTTGATATTTGTGGATGCGGAGAAAGCTTTTGACAACATTTCCTGGAGTTTTATGAAGAGAAACCTACAGGGGATGGGGGTTGGTCAAGGTTTTGAAAATGGTATAAGTGCAATATATTCTGAACAAAAGGCCAAACTAATTGTTAACAATGTGGTGACAGAGGAGTTTAAGATAGAGAAAGGGACACGACAAGGTTGCCCAATTTCCCCATTGCTTTTTATATCGGTCCTAGAGGTACTTTTAAATATGATTAGAAGGGACCAATTGGTTAAGGGTATACAAGTCGAAGCTAAACAGTATAAATTGAAAGCATTTGCAGATGACTTAGTATTGACATTACAGGAGCCAGAATCTAGTACTAAAAGAGTAATAGAACTGATTCAAGAATTTGGTCAGGTTGCAGGATTTAAGTTGAATAAGTTAAAAACTAAGGTTTTAGAGAAAAATTTAACAGCGATTGAGAGAGAGAGGTTTCAGAAGGAGACAGGATTAACACTGGTTAAGAAAGTGAAATATTTGGGGGTTAACATGACCGCTAAAAATGTGAATTTATTTAAGGATAACTATGAAAAATGTTGGACTGAAGTGAAAAAAGATTTAGAAATATGGTCAAATTTGAAGCTTTCACTGCTAGGCCGTATCGCTGTGATAAAGATGAATGTATTGCCAAGAATGTTGTTTTTGTTTCAAACACTGCAAATTGTGGACAAAATGGACTGTTTCAAGAAGTGGCAGAGAGACATTTCCAGATTTGTCTGGCAGGGCAAGAAGCCCAGAATAAAATTCAAAATACTAACGAATGCAAAAGAAAGAGGTGGATTTGCCCTGCCAGACCTTAAACTTTACTATGAATCAGCCGCATTTTGTTGGCTGAGAGAATGGCTGCTTCTTGAAAACACAGACATTTTGGACTTAGAAGGTTTTAACAATGTATTTGGGTGGCATGCATATTTGTGGTATAAGGTCAAAGCACATAAAGCATTTAAAACCATATTGTCAGGAAAGCATTGTTTAATGTCTGGACAAGATATAAGGATCTACTTGAATCTGGACAAGAAAATTGGCTTCTAGGTGGAAAAATCAAAATTGGAAACAGAACTGTTAGATCCTAAAGTTAAGAATTTGTCAAGAATGTATAACTTGCTGTTGAAATGGAATACTCAAGATGAAACAGTGAAATCTGTTATGATTAAATGGGCACAAAATGTTGGACATAACATTAAGATGGCTGACTGGGAACAGTTATGGACCACAGGTATGAAGTTCACGGCATGTAATGCCTTAAGAGAGAATATTATGAAAATGATATACAGGTGGTACATGACACCAGTCAAGCTTGCAAAAATTTATCATTTGCCCGATAATAAATGTTGGAAATGCAAAGAAACTGAGGGTACATTCTTTCACCTTTGGTGGACGTGCCCAAGGATTAAGGCTTTCTGGGAGATGATCTATAATGAAATGAAAAAGGTATTTAAATATACCTTCCTGAAGAAACCAGAGGCCTTTCTCCTGGGCATAGTCGGCCAATTGGTGCCAAAGAAGGATAGAACTTTCTTTATGTATGCCACAACAGCAGCAAGGATTCTTATTGCAAAGTACTGGAAGACACAAGATCTACCCACCCTGGAAGAATGGCAGATGAAGGTGATGGACTATATGGAACTGGCGGAAATGACTGGCAGAATCCGAGACCAGGGAGAAGAGTCGGTGGAAGAAGATTGGAAGAAATTTAAAGACTATCTACAGAAATACTGTAAAATTAATGAATGTTAGAATGATGTTGGAATGAAGCTAAGGGGTTTTTAGTAGTAATGCTACAAGGAGTATGTAAAAATGGACTGTTAACAGATGAGAATATACAATTATTACATATTAAGACAAAGGTCTAAGATAAATACAAAGAGGGAAAGGATTTGCTGAACTAACTTACTGAACTGGAATACAAAAAAGGGGAGGTGTGAGGAGGTCAGGGAAACAAGTGAGTGAAAGACAAGATATGGAAAGATTGATTTGTTTTTAATTGTTTTTACTTTTTTTGTATTTCCTATTTTCCTCTTTCTTTTTTTATTCTTTCTTATTATTACTATTGTAACTCCTTTTTTATTTTTGAAACTTTAATAAATATCTCATAAAAAACAAACAAACAAATCCAAACTCTCTACTCTAACATGTGGCATGCATACATGGTATGTAAACAAAACACTAACATATTTGAATGATAGTCTTACACATTAATATCAAATACTGCACATGTACCACATGGAGCCAGTCATTGGCTGGGACTACTACAGGTACTTGTTTTTCCAATACACATGTTAGGTGTCTCATAATGTATGAAATTGTCCTGTTTCTAATCTCTTTCTTTTTTCCCCATTCTAAAAGCCCCACTCCTGACATCCTTTGTAGCACTAGTATAGCTTAGCTGGCACTTAAAGTGTATTTAAGTTAAACTATTTATTTTATTTTATTTTATTTATTTTTTTGAAATGTATTAATTAAATTAAAATACGTTCCTCTCTTAGCCAATATATAGTTAGATATTCAGAA
The DNA here is from genome assembly GCF_964106645.2 of Podarcis pityusensis. NCBI lineage: Eukaryota > Metazoa > Chordata > Lepidosauria > Squamata > Lacertidae > Podarcis > Podarcis pityusensis. The sequence continues at coordinate 60,413,333 of NC_138031.1, forward strand.
ACAACTAACCTACCTTTCTTCCAGAAATGTTGGTGGCTTCCAAGATTAAAATGTGCAAAATAAAGGGTTATATCCAATGCTAGTCAGAGTAATCACATTGAAATTAAAAGACATTCGATCTATTAATTTCAATGGGTCTATGCTAAGTAAAATTTAATTGGCTATAACTCACAATACTACACACACACACACACAGCTCACTTAAAAGTTACATTAAATACTTTGAATAAGAAGGTTTTTAATTGCATTTGAAATTCTTATTCTTTGAGGGTTCCACCTGGGCTTGCTTCCACGGCAGTTCAAGACATTTTGGCACCTGAGGTGAACCACAAAATGGCATCTCCCCTCCCCAACAGGGAAAAAAGGGTGAATGAAGGTCTACATCAGAAATAAGGGGGGATAAATATCTGCATTTGGGATCTGTTGCCCCTATGGATCCTGCCGCCTGAGGCAGTCACTTCACTTTGCCTCCTGAGTGGGCTGGCCCTGCCTGCTTCAGCACTCCTTTATTAGTCTAGGAAGATATCATTTGAAGCAATGCTTCCTCAGAAAATCTTACCAAATGAAAGAACTGAACACTGAAAGTCTGTCACATACTGTGAGTCTTTACTTTATGGCCCTGGGAACTGGCACAGATACTTAGCTAATAGTGTATTGTGTAGTTAGGCCCTAAGCCTAATAATTCCTTGCTCCTTTTTCTAACTGGGGCAAAGAAAGTTGGCTTTAATAGCCAGCTTGTGAAATTCTTCTACATGTGTAGTTTTGCCGTCTTTAGCAGCCCAGGACAATACCCCATGGTGGGAGGGAGAGGCTGATCTAAGGCCACCTAATAAGTTCATTACTAAGATAAAACATGAGCCAGGGATTTTGTCTGGGACACACACAGCTCACACTTTTAGCCACAATATCACACCAGTCCTTGGATTTTCTATGAATTTCTTGAAGCTTGTGAAACTCTGTGTCGTATTAATACTAATCAAAGTGTGTGTTTCATTTCACAGTGCTAAAGAACCTCTCATAAATGCACTTAATTTAAGCAAATGGGAAAAGGGAGTCTTTATCACATAGTCAGTAATTGCTCCTTTGCAATACAAAATATCATCTAACTACATAATGGCAAAGCTATTTTTCTAACAGGTATTATATGCTCAAAAGACCACAGGGGCTTCACTTCCAGCCCCAAAGATGCTCTCTGTGCTTGTTATTTGAGTCTATCAGGTATTGTAATTATGTAATTAGGCAGTTTTTAAAGACTGTTTTAGGCACCCAATAGATTAAAATGGCTGCTTTGAAACAGATTTTGGACTGATGTGTAATTACATAATTAAGTCTATGAAGTGAAAAAATCTTTACAAAAAAGTCCAGGGAAAAAATGAAATACGGTAGATTTTTGAACTCTGGCAAAAGCAGATGACGACCGAGGAGCAAAAAAATATATTATAATAATGCGGGGGGGGGTCTTCCAAGGCTTAATCTCTTTTCAAGTGAATGGTTATTTTATGAACTGAAAAACCATGAATGAACAGGAAAGATTGACCTTGTGAGCCTCTGTCCAGCCTTGGACTAGCACATTCAGCGCTGGACCAGCCCTCATCCACCACTGTGTCTATCCACTTGCAGGATGTTGACAATAGTCTAAGCTCCACCCTTCTGGCAATAGGACCATTTTTATTTCAACCACATGGCAAATATCTTATGATTCTTTAGTATGTAAATTATACATCTGTCAGCCGAGTTACAAAAGAACAAAAGCATTGTCCAGCCAAAAGTCATTTTTAAAGTCCCGTTGATTCCAACAGGAAATAATTAAGCACAAGCTTAAATGCCAGTGAAATCATATGGATGTAACTTTGGGCTGGATCATGCCCATGGTTTGTGCAATATGGCAAGGAACCATGGATGTCTGTACACTGCAATGTAAATGTAACCTGGATTGCTCTGTCCTAACATTGAATGGAAGCTCACTAGGCAAAATACAGGAAGACAGGACAGAACTGCAGTACATTGGAGAGCTCCAAGTGAGAGACATTTTCTAAGACATCTAGAACTAAACTGGGGGCTTATCTCCACTTACCTTTCCTCCACTCTTTTCAGACATGGTCCATGCTTTAAAGCTCCCTGTCCACACACTGTTTTGTTTTACCCCAGAGCTTTCCCTGTGAAAACCTGCTCTTTACTGCTGAATAAGAGCAAACTACAATACGTGGATCTGTGCCTAGAAAGAGCAGGGCAAAAGATAAGTGTAGATAAGCCCTGAGGCCTTTTATACTTTCAGGGCCATATGATTATGATTTTGCAACATCTGGGATCGATTCATTTATTTTGCATTTAAAAACTACCCAGTCTATTAGGCCTCACTCTTTCTTTATATCATTAGCCATTACAAAACATTTGAGACTGTGGGGTGGAAGCACCTTTTTGCTTCCTTTCCAAGACACAATTGAACATATGATGGCGTGCAGGAGTGAGAGCTCTTCAGTACAGCTGTGATTTGCACAACACTGGAAAAGTAGGAGACAACCGAGGACATTTCCCTTTTTACTTTACAGTTATGTGTTTTGGTTCAATGATGTAATGCCAGTACACCTCTCACAGGGACTTTTAGTGATATTTGCTTTTCAGAAGTGCTGTAAGGAGCCAATATACCTCTGTGCTTTTGCACTACTTAGGCTGCAATTCTGAACACACTTACTAGGGAGTAATTCCCATGGAACACAGCAAGAATTACTCATAAGTAAAGGTACACAGAATTGTGCTGTTAGGAAGCAATTTTGGTTTATAATTTGCATTAATTTGCCATATTGATAAAAAATATATTTACAGAGACTCTAGGCAAGTAGCAGTGTCCCTCTCAATCTACTAATACTATGTTAAGGGCAGCATTATGATACTGTAGATATACTGATGTCTCTCATTCTGCAATCCTACACATCTGAACCGACATGTCTGCCTTCATAGCTGCAACAGCAAAAATTGTGTCTATACTCTGTTTTGTATTTTGCACCAGCCAAGTGCTGTTATTTCCATATAGCAGTACAATATACTGTAGTTTGTCTGGATTTTGGGCTATCATCCCACAAAACTAATCCTTTTGGCAGGATCTTCTAGAATCCTCAAAGTATCTGGGTTTGTTTCTTTTTTGTTGTTGTTTAGTCGTTTAGTCGTGTCCGACTCTTCGTGACCCCATAGACCAGAGCATGCCAGGCACTTCTGTCTTCCACTGCCTCCCGCGGTTTGGTCAGACTGCTTTAAACTTTAAACTTCTTTTTAGTTTCCTCAAATTTCCTCTTGTAGGTGGTTGGCATTAAGTTACACATCACCATATCATAAGTAAGGAAGAGGGAGAGGCATTCAATTTAGTTCACACTGAAAGATAAATTTACTGAATCTGTACATACTTTCTGAAACAATGCATGAACCAAAACACAGCCATCCTTTGAAATATGAACTTATCCAAATTTTGCCCTGCAAAACTGATCTTACCTGCATGCCTCATACATTTCATTTCTCCTTGCAATCTTCATGGCCGGTGTAAGACATTTTGCCACCTTCAGGCAGAGCAATGCATGGCACCGTCCTTACAACGCCAAGTGCATAGCATCCAAGACTAATCAAATTATTCTGGCACCTGAAGCAGAAAATCCCACAAGTGCTTCCCCCACCTCCCTGACAGTTAAAACACAACAATAATATATTAAATACCTAACAATTTCCCGACTTTTCATGAGGCAGCAGCCTCACCTTGGAAGCAAGTCTTTCTGTCTGAATTGCTTCCTCCCTCCATTTTATTTTTCCCTACACGGCTCTTCAGATCTCATTTTCTCCAGCTTGCTGTGCCTCATATCTTCCAGACATGCAAAAACCCATCTTGTGCATTTATTTCAGTCACATTTTCATTCCACGGCTTTTGATTTCAACCCAAATGCTGCTGCATGAGCTTATGCGGCTTCTGTTTTCATGCTGGCCTTCCTGAACTTGGGCCTACGATGTACAGAATGTTCTGGAAGCCCTTTCTTTCTCTTTCTCTCTCTCTCTCTTTCTCTCTTTAAATCCCCCCTCCTCAACACGCAAAATGCAACCTTATCAAACTCCGTTGTTATGTGTTCAATATTTCTCCTCATTAACGATGTGAAATCTTCGTGTGTGTGTGTGTGTGTTTTAAAAGAAAGCCTGCCTTGAATTTCTTGAAGATAGCGGTAATGAAGCTCTGAAGAAATAGTCAGGGGACTGCGGCTAATTAAAATGCAGCAGGGTGTAGAAGTAAAGGTAGCTGCCACAGCTCACTATGCCATGTCTCTGGTAATCAGCAGTCCCTGGTTTACCCACACTAATTGACAGGAGACACGGCGTTTCTGAGTGCACGCACACCGCTAGCGTTTAATGGAGCCGGCACACACTGCTCTCCCTGCCTGACTTGTCTCATTATTGGCCTTGAACTGGCAAAGGTCATCTGGTGGTGCTGCTTTCATCAAGATGACAGGTGTCTGCGGATCTTCCCTTTGTAGTATTATAATAATTTGGCACTTGTCTTATCCTGTACATGAATTAGCAATCTGATCCTTAAGATGAGGATGGATAAAAGAGACTTGCCTGCCACACAGCTAAGAGCAGAGCTCCTTCAACGGTGTGAAAATTACCAAGCACAGACAGGGAAAGTCAGGGTGGTGGTGGTAGAATGAAGCCATGCACAGCATTTCCTTTTCCTTTTATACTGAAAATTTAATGGCAAAAATAGCAAATGTTCCTGCTATTACATGTGGAAAGTGTATTCTCTTCTGCATTGTTAAAAATCAGCTGTCATGGCCAGTTTCCCTTCAGCGAGCGGATACCGAGCACGTTAGAAACCATTTGTGTTCTCTCTCTCTCACACACACACACTTGTATATCTCTCTCTGTATGTGTACTAAGGGCAGCCAATGTGGTGCTTTCTAGATGTTGTTGGCCTGCAAATCCCTTCATCCCTGCCAGTTGATCATGCTGGCTAGGGCTGATGGGCTGACTAAAGCAATCTGGAGGCAGTGGCAGACTTTGGGCTCTCAAATTTCAGTGGAGCCATGAATGACGCTAAAATTCACATATCATGCTCCGTTCTGCAGCACTGTTTTGGAGCCCCCTGCAGGGCGGCCCCCAGTGTGACCACACCAGTCGCGCCACTCTAAAAACCCCTCTGCTGGAGTGCACCACCAGTTTTGTGTCATATGAAATTTGTGATATGCGACTCATACACGTATGCACCAAAAATATTCACAAATGTTATTGGGATACCTCAAACTGTTGTTCTTCACTGCCCTGGAGGGAAGTGCTAGATCTAGCAGGCTTATGCCACAAGAGGATCAATTTTGTTTGGAGAGTAGGGGAAACCTCTTAACAGTAAGGACAGTTTGACAAGGGAGCCAATGATTTAGAGGGGTGGTCTAAAACTCATTCTCTTGAGGTCTTCAAACAGTCATATGTTGGGGGTCCTTTAGGATTTTCTACATTGAGCAGTTGGGCTCAATGACCTACATCCCAACTCTATGATCTATCTTTCATTGAAATTCCTACATATGTTTTCATTTTTTTGAAAAGGATCCTCCACATTTTCTGTTCCTGCTTTTGGCAAAATTCACTGGTAACTATCATCAGAGTTTCTGCACAGAATCCACAAAGTATTACAGTTGAATAAATCCCACACAAAAAGCTTTGTAGAGCTAAAGTAATAATAAACACTGAAAGCTGTAAAGGAATGGATAATCTATAGGGGAAATCAAGATGGAAACGGAGACCTTAATAATGCTCCCTACCCAAAGTGAAAATGGGAAAGTGGCTATTCTTCTCTCCATTACATAGCGCTGGTCGCCTCTAATGATAATCTCATGTTGTTTGATTTTATGTTCTTCTTGCTAGGATGGATTTCTGTAATTATCTTTAGGAAATAAAGACTAAAATTCAACACACATACGCAAAATTGCAGCAGCAAAAGCAAGAACTATTTTTCACTTTGAATTTAACTCTTGAATCTCTCCCAAAGCCCAGAATACTTTTCAACAAGCTTGTAAGATGCTCAGCCAAAAGGTACTACGATGAAAAGCAATTTCTCATCTACTGCCTATCAGAGGACCTGGCTTCTTGTCACCTTTCCTGTTATGAATATTAATCAGCGTTCTCCCCATTCATTCCCCCCAATTTATTCACATCTATCTTGCCTTCCTATATTAAAAAAGCAAAATATAATTAGCCACCACATGAACTTTTAGCCTGCTCAGATACCACTGAAAGAGATTCCAGTTTTGTTAGTGAACAGCATACTGATCAAGAATGGAGAATGCTAATGAGGCAGGTTTCTTTATTATCTTCAGCAATTCTGACAACTCAACGACTGGACCACAAAGATGGGAAGAGATTTCGGGATCTTGTTTCCAGTAATGAAATGCAGATGAGATGTGCCTGTGGATAATGTCCTCCAACCCCAAAGAGGTATTAGATTCCCATGGCCCTTACTTGCAAATCATGTGGGAGTGTTTCATGTGGAAGACCCATTTGGTACATCTGATTTATGAAGAAGAAGAGTTTGGATTTGATATCCCGCCTTTCACTCCCTTTAAGGAGTCTCAAAGCGGCTAACATTCTCCTTTCCCTTCCTCCCCCACAACAAACACTCTGTGAGGTGAGTGGGGCTGAGAGACTTCAAAGAAGTGTGACTGGCCCAAGGTCACCCAGCAGCTGCATGTGGAGGAGCGGAGACGCGAACCCAGTTCCCCAGATTAGGAGTCTACCGCTCTTAACCACTACACCACACTGGCTCTCTGATTTATGAGGCCTGCTGGATATATTGTACTGGTAAGCAGAACCCAAAGTAGGTCTGTCCAGTGACCTAATACAACGTAGATGCAAATCTTTAAAAGAGGAGTGGGGAGCTTATGGTTCCCCAGTTGTTGCTGGACTCCAACCCCCATCATCCCTTACCATTGGCCATGCTGGCAGGGGCTGATGGGAGTTGGATTCTAACAACAGCATGATGAATGGTAAGCAAATCTAGCAGATATTGGTTAGAGCATGGTGCCGATAATGCCAAGGTTTCAGGTTCGATCCCCATGTGGGACAGCTGCATATTCAGACTGGACCAGTTGTAACTTGTCCCCAGGTCTAGATATAGGTCTAGGAAGGATTTTCCTTAGGACCACGACAGGAGAACAAAGGGTTAAACTCCCCTATCTTCTGCTGCTGTGATCCAGATAATTACCAACCAAAGCTCATGCCATTTACATGTTTTTTTTAATAATAATAAAAAATACGCATTTAATGCCATGTCTTGTCTGGCTCTAAGACACCTTGTGCTGTTTCCTGGAATGTAAACAGAGCATCCTGTTCTTCAATAGGTGGCCCACAGTATCAAAACAAATCTTAGGAGAAGGGCTTTTTGCCACCATCTTTTCAAGGTTTTTGCATGTAGCATGAACATCTCTATGCACACGATGTCTCTTCCTGAGATTATTGGCCAGTCATGAAACACACAATAGTGGGTTTTCAAAAAGTGCTCAAAGGTGAGAGATATGAAACACAAAAACATGATGCTAGAGAGAGCTTGGAATCACCCAACAAAACAGATTGGCAGTAGGCTCAGAATGCACATGGCAAAGTATTTGCACAAGGAATCCTAAATTTATGGAATTCACTGCCACAAAATGTAGTGTTGTCCACTGGCTTAAAACAGTTTTGAAAAAATTCAGTCTTATCAACAGGTATCAGGCATGATAGTTGAATTAAACCTTCACGTTTAAAGGCAATATACCCCTGAACACCAGAAGCTGATTGCAGATAAACAAGAATGGCTGTTACCTTCATGCTCAACTTGTAAGCTTCCCAGAGGAATCCAGTGGGCTAGTGTTTGCAATGGAATGCTGGCTTTCATGTGGGGTCCTGCCACAAAGTGCTGCAGCATGGGGTGCTTCTAGGCTTCCAGCTGCTCCATTCCATTCCCCCTCCTTCCTGGTTTTCCATCCCCACCACCACAACAGTCAGCCATCATTCCGTTGGCACTGGGCATGTTGAGTCTCCATTGGGCTATTTGGGAGTGTGCCCCCTCTTAGTTTCTTTCCCCAAATATTATTTTGTACTTTCTGAAACCTTGGGGTTTCACAGCACCAGCTAACACCTCAAAGACCTTTGCACCGTTGACAGCTCTCCAATCAATACACCTTCAGCAGGTGAAGCGTGTGAGGAAAGGCTACACCTGCTATAAAATCTGCACAACCTGGAGCTGTTAAAATACGAAGAGCCGGGGACTTCCGGGTTAGCGCCATCGGCGAATGGCGGAGTTCCTCCGACCGGAGGAACTGGCTCCGTGGAAACTGGGTCTTCCCGCCGCGGCGAAGGTGGGGACCCGCTAGAAATCCCAGGCGGAGGAAGCCTGGGAACGTGGGGTTCAGCAGGGCACCAGGAGCGCCCCCCCACTCACGGGGAACCCCTTTTGGGAATTCCGGAGTGAAGTGGGGAGAGCGGCACGGTGCTGCGAACTGACTGCTACTTTCACGGAGTGAAGCCGCACAGCCATCGCCGGAGAGCGCTGACTTTTTCCTGTGGACAATTGGATTTAAAACAAGTACCCGTGAGTAGAAACGGAAAATTGGTTCAAGAAATATCTTAATTTGACATCGAAGCGGGAAGGTTCAAAACAGGAAGTCCGCCTTCCGCTTTTTGTATATAGACTGAAGCAAAAACCTTGTAAGCTAAAGCCTGGAAAGTCGTTAAAAAAGCCTAAATTTCCTTCATTTATAACTACTGAAACCCCCTTGGAAGCAGGAGAAAAGGGGGGGGGGGACTTTGTGTAACGCCTGCAGGAGAGGGAGTTAAGAAAGATAAGTTTCCACCGTCTCTAACCTGGGAACGGGGTGTCAGAGACAGAAATTGTTGGAGAGGTTCATTGACTGTGAATGGAATACTTTGACAGATAGCTAAAGAAGAGAAATAAACTGATTCCAATGTTGCCTTTTGCATTCTAAAGAAACAAAATATCTGAAAAATGAAAGTAATTTTCCTTTGTTGGACTTGCCTTAAAAAGATGGATACAAATAGAAATTGTCTCCTCTAGAGGGAGCTTGCTAAATTGTTGCTGCAGTCTACTTGAGGACTCCACAGCTGTGAGATTAAGATCGTGGGATTAGTCCTTTTGACCTTGACTAAATATGAGCTGGGAGGAAGTTTTGGTGCTTGTTTTATGCAAGACAAGTGCTTTGTTGGAACAGATGCATGAGAAGATGGATTTGATGAATGAGAAAATGGATTTGATGACTGTTGTGGCCAATAACTGTGGACAATTAGTGAATAGTGATACAGAAACCATCCAGGGACCAACTCAGGAACCTGTATTGATTGGGCAAGTGCAGAAGATAATGGAGGAGGCTGCGGTTGCACCTCAAATAACACAAATGGAGAGACCCAAGGCCCTACAGGAGTATAAGCCGCTGTCTTTGAAGATTGAAGTTGGAGTGGGCCAGGGGGAGTCTGGAGCTGAGGAGGCTTTTAACTTTGGAGAGACTTCGAAATATGCTCGTAAATATTTTTTGGATTATATTGATGACTGTGGGGAGTGGAACTGTGGGGAATGGGCTGGTTTGATGAAGGGAGACGGAGATAATTTTGGGTTGGAACCCCCCAGAGACCTACTCCTCAATGAGAAAGGAAAGAAATTAAGAAAGAGACCAACAAAAAACAAGGAAAAGTGCAAGTATAAACAAGAAGAAGAAGATCTGCAGAAGGGACATGGAAGAGACTTAAGGGCCTCGGACATAAGACTTCCAGGTTGATGGACTAGATGGAATGGACAGTAAGGACTGACACGACCCGGGACCAGGAAGAAGAGACGTTGGATGAAGATTGGAAGAAAATTTATAAAGAAAATTTTTATTTAGGGAACTAGCCTAAAATTAATGAATATTAGGGAAAATGTTGGAATAAGAAACTATATGACTAGTAGAAATGATATCAGGAGTTATGTATAACTGAGTATTAAGTCTCAAGCTTTAAGGTATTTTATGGTAAGATAAGGTTAAATAAATTAAGGTAGTTTGAATAACAGAATATGGGGAAAGATGGAAAGGATCTGTCGAGTTAATTAATAGGTTAAATTGTTAAGATAAATTATTTAATAAAAATTGAGAAAGATGGAAAGAATTTGCTGAAATAACTAACTAAACTAGAATACAAAAAGGGAGGTGTGAGGAGGTCAACGAAATAAGCATATGGAAGTTAAAGATATGTAATATGGGATTTGTGTCTTTTTTCTCTCCTCTTTTTAAATTTTTTTTGTTTGTTGTATTGTTGTATTGGTTTTTATGTTTTGCGTTTTTTCTTCTTTTTATGTATTGTAGTGTTGTTTTTTATTTTTTCCTTTTTTTCTGTAATTCTGAAATTATTAATAAATATTATTTTATAAACTAAAATACGAAGAGCCTCTCTGGATCAGGCCAGAATCCTGTTCTCACAATGGCCAGTCTTACGCTTACAGCCACAAGCAGGACTTGAGTCCAGCAGCACTGTCCCAATTTGCAATTCCCAGCAACCAGCATTCAGGGGTGCGCTTCCTCCAACAGTGGAGGCAGATACACAGAAAGCCCTGGTAGATAAATTAATAAGTTGAGAAGCTTGCATGTGGCAAAATGTCATGAACCCCTTCAGGAAGGCTACCTAACTTAAATCATGGGGAGGATTTGTTTGTTTCCAGCAAATGGAAATAAAAATGAATGGATCTCACTGATTCAAGCCTGGACTTGTATAATGCACTCCCTCCCTCCGTCGCTCTCCTTCCTGTTCCTGTTCCTCTTATTCTTTATTAAATACACCATAGGTCAGTATGTCTTCATATGAATCACTGACCTAAACTTAACTCCTGACTGTAGAATAATGCTGAGAACTGTCCAAGGCCACTGTATACCTTTCCTTTTCTCCTCTTTCCACCCTCTCCCAGTTATTTCCCCCACCCCGTCTCCTCCAATGCACCCTGCTGTTCAGGCTATTTGTTTGGATGCTCTGTTTGTTGGGTTCTTTTTTTTTTTTTAATCCACGGTTAGAGATATTGTGGAAAACCATCATCCTGTGACCAAGAGCTGCAGAGTGCCTGAGGTAGGAAAATGCTATTTGTTCCCATAATGACTTTTATGAACAAATGGAATGAAGTGAGATGTTTTTTGAAAATTTGACCATTCATCACTAAAAGCCTATTTCCTGATCTTGTACATGCATTGGTTATACTACCTGCCATCTAGAGAAAACAAAATGTATCGTGTATAAAAGCAGATTGCTGCATGGAGCTAATTTCTCTCCGTTAATGAATAGATTTATGGAGAATGTGCTATTCTCTTTAAAACTGTTTTTTTTCTTCTTTTTTAAGGAGGGATGGGCTACCATGGGCAGACAACAGCAACCCTTAGGCATCTACTATATTAAAGACACACAAACATGTATTATTATAGCATTTGATCACTCCACAACATAACACACATCTGCCTTCCTATTGTTTTATGAAGGAAAATATTGGGCCTTTAATAGAGAGAGGCTAGATTTCTCACAGATCTTTAAGAGGTGCCCTGCCCAAGACATACTGGCACAGGAGGCAGAAAATCTAATTGTCCCTTCCCTAGCTGAAACAATCATAATGAATAAATAAATAAGGGATAATTAACATCCTTTAATGATGACCAAAACTGAGCCTGTGCCTTATGGTAGAATTAATATTAAATATGCTAGATAAATAGAACCTCCATGTCCAGTGGAAGTGAACCGATAGCATCTCTCTGGTTGCTATCGGAAACAGAATGCTGGATGTGATGGACTTTCCATCTGCTACAGCAAGGGTGAGAAGCATGTGACCATATAGATGGTGTTGGATTCCAACTCCCATAACCCCTAGCCAGCATAGCCAGTGCACAGGGGCAATGGAAGTTGTAGTTCAGCAGCATCTGGGAAGCCACATGTTACTACAGCAAGCCACCTTCTCAGGGCTGTGAGATTCAAGACAAATCTTGCCATTCTCAAACCCAACTCCTCAGCTCTGAATAATATCCTGCACTCTCTCATCTACTGGCAGGGCTCTGACAAGTGTGTTGCAGAGACAAGAGGTGAGTAGATTCACCCAGGAGGAGGGATGATTTATGGGGACAAAGGCATCAGAGATGGAGATGGGTGCACAGGACATGTTGGAGGAAGAGGGTGTTCAGGTGACGGACATGCCAGCCAAATCCCTGCCACCCCCTGCCCTACTGTCTCCTAGAACGAGGAGGGGCTAGAAGAGGTAAGAGGACAAGCCTCAGGTTGCACATGAGCCCCTCATCAGATGCGGATACATAAGCTGGGGTTGGGGGGACATGGTACCACTGTTGCTGCAACTGCTCCACAAGACACAGGTCTGGGGACAGTTGCCTAGAAGCTAGAAGCATGAGCGCGTATGTATCCAGTGCACCATGCTTTAAAAAAAATTACCTATCAGAAGTGTACCTACATTGCCGGTTGGTTAAGGGCATACAGGTCGGAGCTAAACAGTACAAACTGAGAGCATTTGCAGATGACCTAGTATTGACGTTACAGGAGCCAGAATCTAGTACTAAAAGAGTTTTAGAATTAATTCAGGAATTTGGTCAGGTGGCAGGTTTTAAATTGAACAAGTTAAAAACTAAGGTTTTAGAGAAAAATTTAACACTGATTGAAAGAGAGAGGTTTCAGAATGAGACAGGATTGAATGTGGTAAAGAAAGTGAAATACTTGGGGATTAATATGACAGCCAAAAATGGGAACTTATTTAAAGATAATTACGAAAAATGTTGGACGGAAGTGAAAAAAGATTTAGAAATTTGGTCAAATTTGAAACTCTCGTTGCTGGGCCGTATTGCTGTGATAAAGATGAATGTATTGCCTAGAATGTTGTTTTTGTTTCAGACATTACAAATTGTAGATAAGATGGACTGTTTCAAGAAGTGGCAGAGAGATATTTCTAGATTTGTCTGGCAGGGCAAGAAGCCCAGAATAAAATTCAAGATATTAACTGATGCCAAGGAAAGAGGTGGATTTGCCCTGCCAGACCTTAAACTTTATTATGAATCAGCAGCTTTTTGCTGGCTGAAAGAATGGCTACTTCTTGAAAACACAGACATTTTGGATCTAGAAGGTTTTAACAATGTATTTGGATGGCATGCATATTTATGGTATGATAAGGTCAAAGCACACAAAGCATTCAAAAACCATATTGTTAGGAAAGCATTGTTTAATGTTTGGATAAGATACAAAGATTTATTGGAAAATAAAACCCCAAGGTGGCTGTCACCAATGGAAGCAAAAGCTCTGAAAAGGCTCAATATGGAGGCCAAATGGCCGACATATTGGGAAATTTTGGAGCAAGAAGGAGATAAATTGAGATTGCAGAGTTTTGAAAAATTAAAAAATAAAGTGAGAGATTGGCTCCACTACTATCAGATAATGGAGGCATACAATTTGGATAAGAAAATAGGCTTCCAAGTGGAAAAGTCAAAATTAGAAACAGAATTGTTAGAACCCAAAACTAAAAATTTGTCAAGAATGTATAACTTGCTGTTGAAATGGAATACTCAGGATGAAACGGTGAAATCTGCTATGTTTAAATGGGCACAAGATGTTGGACATAATATTATGTTCGCTGACTGGGAACAGTTATGGACCACAGGTATGAAGTTTACGGCATGTAATGCCTTAAGAGAGAATATTATGAAAATGATATACAGGTGGTACATGACCCCAGTCAAGCTTGCAAAAATTTATCATTTGCCCGATAATAAATGTTGGAAATGTAAAGAAACTGAAGGTACATTCTTTCACCTTTGGTGGACGTACCCAAAGATTAAGGCTTTCTGGGAAATGATATATAATGAACTGAAAAAGGTATTTAAATATACCTTTCTGAAGAAACCAGAGGCCTTTCTCTTGGGCATTGTCGGCCAACTGGTGCCAAAGAAGGACAGAACTTTTTTCATGTATGCTACAACAGCAGCAAGAATACTTATCGCAAAGTATTGGAAGACACAAGATCTACCCACTTTGGAAGAATGGCAGATGAAGGTGATTGACTACATGGAATTGGCGGAAATGACTGGCAGAATCCAAGACCAGGGAGAAGAGTCGGTGAAAGAAGACTGGAAAAAATTTAAGGACTACTTACAGAAATATTGCAAAATTAAGGAACTTTAGAAGGATGTTGGATAGAAACTAAGAGGTTTTTTTAGCTGTAATGCTTTAAGAGACATGGGGAAAAAAAGGTTAACAATTGGGTAAAAGATTAATGGTAAGGATTTGCTGAACCAACAAATTGAATTGGAATACAAAGAAGGGAGGTATGAGGAGGTCCGGGGAAATAAGAGTAAGGAAGATAGGCTATGGAACATTATTGTGTTTTTAACTGTTTTATTTTGTATGTTTTTTCTTACTTTTTACTTTTTTGCTGTAATTTATACTTTTTTCTTTGTTTTCTGTATTTTTGTGAAACTTTAATAAATATTATTAAAAAAAAAAAAACAGAAGTGTACCTACATTGGCTGGGGGTGCCTGGGACATCTACCACTTTTTTTCACCATTAGATCAGAGAAGGCCACAGCCAAGTATCGTGGCCATCACTACCTTAATTCTGGGTGCACACTTGCAGTTATTACATTGCCACTGCCTCATAAACTACCAGTTTGCAAAAACTGTTCATTTGTTCTCATTTTCTCAAAACACTTATCAAGAAAAGTAAAGTGGCAGGCAAGAGATCGGAAGGTAAAGGGGTTTTTTTCTTCTTTTTTCTTTTCAGATTCAAGACAGCTAGCAAAACATGCCAGCCAAACTGTGCCTGCCCCTATTTACTAAGCAGGAATAGGATTCGGGGTTTTAGTGGAATAAAAATGAAATTGAAGGGTGTATTAATACTGAAGTTATTTCCATGAATTCTGACGATGGAGAAAGGTCACTGCTTTATTTGCAAAAGAGGTGGACATTTGATCAAAAAAGAAACACATGTCTCCCACCAGTTTGGTCCAGTAAGAACCTTTTTCCTGAAGTGGGTTCTACTCCAATAGATTTATGGGGTTTGAAATCCTACAGCTCTTTTGTAGAGGTCAGTGCTGATAAACTGGTGGCTACTTGCAACCTTATAAATCTGAATATGTTATGAAGTATTTTTAAAAGCAGGCACACATTTGAAGCACTGTCAAATTATGAAAGTGTAAGATAATCAGCCTTGGGAAATTACTGCACAGAGGGAGACAGGAAAGGGGTTTCTGTGTGCCTGGAAATGTAAAAGAAAAATACTATTGAATTAAAAGAAAATCATCAGATGTGCATTATAATAGCAATTTAAAAGCTGTTTGATAATGATAATAATTGCCTTCCATACAAAACCCTAGACATTTAAAATGGCATTTATCATACAAAGGTGCTTTTAAGACAATTGACCTTGTATGGTTTCTCTGAAATATCCGAAGAGTTCTTCAGGTGTCCTTATGTAGTGCTAGTAATCCTAATCTCTTGAGACATATTTTGAAAGGGGTGTTTTCAACAGCACCTGTATAGATGTATGGAAAATATATATATATAATTCTATATTAGGGGACAATTTGTGCTTTAAATCGCCCCAAGTGCTGCTACAAGGCTGTTATTATATTTGTATGCAACAACTCAGCACATGGAATGGGAACTCGTTCTCAAGTACAAAGGTGCAAAAAATGAGGCTTGTAATACTACAGTGAAAAGTGCTTTGTTCCTGTGATGAGCTGCTGCATAGAAATGACTTGCCACACAATTGCCACCATGTGGAGGGATTTAATATGGCCTTTCTGTTGTGGCCGTAAGATGGGAACTAGTCAGGATGGTGGGGATGCTTCTGTCTCAATCCACTTGCAGTTGTGCTGAAAACTAAGAGGCAGAAAAAGAAGACTTTATCAGCATTGTCCTGGTCTGGTGCCACGCAGAATATACAGGAGGCACGATTCCAGACTTACAGTGAAAGGACAACTTTGTACAGTCACTTTTGACCCTTTCTCCTGTATCATGTTCCCACCAAATGAAGAGATATGCATGCAAAGAGGAATAACGACCTTCTTTCCATCATACTTCCATTGACAGTAAAAAGTGTCGATGACAGCCTTTGGTTCGTACTTTAAACCACATAACTTGTTTGCACGTCTGCTAAAATAATAATAAAAACCCAAACCCCAATGGACTCTTGATTTCTCATTCCATGTTTCTGATTTGCTAAGACCAGTCTAGAAATCACAAAAGATCACAGAAGTGGGAATAAACTCATAGTGTATTACTAACCTTTTGTTTTATTAGCAAACAAATTAAATGAATTGACTGTTGTTTTGTTCATAATAGTGATTGTTTCCTCTCCTATATCTTTCTGATAAGGACAACAACAACAACAACAACAACAACAACAACAACAACAACAGACTGATAAGGAAATTGACATGGCATAAAAGTAAGGGTGCTAGATACAAAGAAAAATCTAAATAAATGGGTATGTGGGTGTATGCCTGCTTGTATTGGTGTGTGGAAATATGGTCTTCTTAGAAAAGTCATTTTCAGTAGTGGGGAAAGAGAGAAAGAATACCATTAAGAAGAACGGCGAGAAATCAACGAAACAAAGACGAGGGGCTATGAAACTGGCGATAAAGCAGAATTAGAGGTAAAAGAAGCCAAGCAGGAATACAGTCTGGAAGGTCAATTGATAAAATGTGTAGCAAGCACTGAACCAACACCAATCAATACAGCTCAGTATGAACCGAATCACAGCCTAATAACCACATCACATCCATTTTATGGTACTATCTATCACAGGAACAGCAGGAAGTAGTGGCAATTCAACTTACTGCACACTCCAGTGGACTGGCTTCACTCAAGGCTTCCAACATGGTTTTGCTGACAGTAAAGCAGCAGAGCTGCCTTAGAACAGAAGCTAGTGAAATAATATGCAAACAAAATCTTACACTGGACCACTGAGATTAAGAGAGGCAGGGCACAATGTTCCAGGGTGATTAGGATTCAGAACATCAAGGACCCCATCAGGGAAATGAAATAGCAGTGATGGGGAAAGGAGATCAACAAGGGTCAAAAGGGAAAGCCACAGACAAAAGTGCAAGAAGAATAAATGATCAGGAATAAGTGATGTAGCAGAAAAACACCAAAAAGAACAAGTTTAGTTGGTTGGAACATTAACCACAGCAATGAAAACAAAGACCACTTCTACAACTGTTGTTAAGAAAGCCATTTTTTCTATATTAGAATTGAAATGGGATTTTCTTTTTTTTTATGTAAAGCATAAATTTCATTTTTTTCCCCCATTAGGACTTTGGTCATGGGTGTAGCCAAGGGGGGCAGGAGGGCAGCTGTGCCCCCTAGATCAAGTAAAATAATAGAAATACTTTACTAACTGACCAGTCACGTTGGTTCTGCCCCCCAACAAAAATCCTGCCCCCTCCTAACAAAGTCCTGCCCCCCCAACAAGAATCCTAGCTACGCCCCTGACTTTGGTGCTGAAGTCTGGTCCCCAACTTGGACATAAACTGGGATATAATGTTGACATCAAGGGGGTAATGCATGTTTTCAGATTAACAGCTCCTATAATTTCGCTGAACCCTCCAGAGTAGATCTGAGTGGTATGGTGGTGAGAGAGGGAAGAACTTCCATGATGGAATCCAAAACTATTACTGTATGTACCTGAGTGCCAATACTTCCTTGGATGTAGCCCAACGTACAAATCAGGCCTTTGGCCAAGACTGAACAAAGATAGATTTTAATGTCCAAAAACATATTTAGTTCCGACTAAGTTTTGGTTCATTGAACTATGGTGGCTAACACTTGAAACACGTTCAATCACATACTGTGTTTCTGGGATTTCAGTTGCAACAAAAGAACCACTTTTATCTTATGGCGACTCTGCCTTGCCAATAGTTCTCAGGTTTTTCCACATTATCCAAAGCACATTTCCCCCCGGGAGAATTATCTTTTTTAAGTAGTTCACTGGCTGTATTGATTTGTCCACATTATTCTGTTATTCACCTTCCAGGCATCCTACACATCTGGAGACAACCTAAGGCCCAGGGGCCGGATCCGGCCCAATCGCCTTCTAAAGCCAGCCTGCGGAGTGTCCAGGAATCAGCGTGTTTTTACATGAGTAGAATGTGTCCTTTTATTTTAAATGCATCTCTGGGTTATTTGTGAGGCATAGGAATGCTTTCATTCCCTCCCCCCCCAAAAAAAATATAGTCCGGCCCACCACATGGTGTGAGGGATGGTGGACCGGCCCATGGCTGAAAAAGGTTGCTGACCCCTGACCTAAGCCTTGTTCAGGCATTATTCCCTGAACTGGAAAGAGCTGTCCACGGAGGAGGCATCCACTCAATATCTTTATGCAATCTCTGTTCCTGACCTTCCCATGTTGAAGGAGAAAGGTCTGAAAGGAACTATTTGCCTGCATTTGCTTGAACATGTGCAGATCCCTCTATGCATTGATAAACCAGGGTTCCTAATCACATGTAGGCTTCTCCTTCAGCTTCAGGCTTTCCCCTCAAATGTTGGAAAGTCAAAGAAAGTCAAAGGGCAAGGACAGGGTAGTTGGATGCAGGGCTTGAGAGAGCTCCAAAATTGTCTATATGGCTCCACCTGTATGACATATGCTTATATTATTCCCCCCCCCCCTAAATAGTTCTAGATTAAGAGCTTGCTTTAAACCCATGCTTCTCTGAATCAGGATATATTCATAAAGCTAAATTATTTATGCTCCACTTCAGATTGTAAGAACAATCCATGGTTTGTTGTTACAAGACAAAGCTTCCACTATTGTTATTATTTATTATTCTTATTAATTTACCGTATTTTTTGTGTATAAGACTAGGTTTTTCCCTAAATGTCAAAAATTAGGAGGCGTCTTATATACGGAGCCATCTCCCCCCATTTTCTTAAATCTGAGTCCTCCAAAATAGGGGGCGTCTTATACATGGGGATGTCTTATAGACGGGAAAATACAGTAATTTGCATAATAAAAATAATTAAAACAATTAACAATGCTAATGTATACAAACTAATAAAAAAATACATTTAACAATTAGAACCTTGGGCTCATATGAACCTTCATGCCCTCACCTCCCCCTTTGCAAATGACAGGAGATAAAACTACAGCTTTTAAACTAACTCCAGTTGCTTGCTCCTTTGAGAAGGAAGAGGGAAGGAGAAGACACGTGCAATAATAAGTCATGGTTTATAATTACCTCTGAACCATGCAGTAAAGAATTCAGATTTATGAATCTATCCTGATTCAGCCATCACAGAAAAGGCTCTGCTCTGTGTAGACCATATTGGGAACAGACAGGTTGATCTCAAAATTCAAGGGTGAATTTTGGGTGGAGGGGTTCCTTAACCAAGCCTTTTTGAAGAGGGCTTGGAAACACACTGGTAGCCACTGAAGTTTAAAACAACTGTTGAAATATCATCTGCCTAACATCTAATATCAACATCACAACAGAATTTGAAAGATACTCATTTGATTAATACAACACCTTACACCACAGGGAAAGCTTATAACCTTTCGCCACAGGTGACACAGGCTTGATACCTAGAGTGTCCACTGGCTAAAATCAGGAAGGTTAAAACATTTTCCACTATCAAGTTCACTATGAGAGAAGAACACTGTGGTAATAAGGAAGTCAGCATGCAGTACAGATCATCGTGAGGAGCTGCAAGAACTATTGAGAGCCATATATATCTATTTTATGTGCTTTGTTTTCTGAAATGTCTCGATAAGAAGGAACCTACTGATCATCCTTAAGCGTGCCTTTCAGTTTTAGTTTCATCGAAGTTTCTTTCCCATTTGTTTGTCGGTTTATTTATTTATTTTAAAAAAAATTAAATTGGCAGTACCCAATTTAATGACAAGGACACCCCACTGAGTTTGAAGCCCAGAAAGCTATTGTCTCCCCGGTCTATGCATCCTAGGCTGCGTTAATGCTCCCTATAATGCGACTAATAACCAACCAACGGCAATAAATGCATTGTCATCTCATTGCGGCGCCCTGCAATATAGCTGGAGCTGTGATACTGACAAATGAACCTGTGTAATCACTTTAGATTTCTTTGTTACATCTCACAGTGTGAAGATGGCTTCTGCTCAGCACGTCACAAAACAACAAACAAGAGCTATTGCTGTCTCCCCCATCAATCTCTGCTTATTTTTGTCATCCACATCCTTGCAGAACCTACCCGCCCTTGCTCACCACCAGTCTTCCCACAAAAGTAAAGTCAACAGTGTTAAAGGCTTTATTCCAGCAGTTAAGACAAGATGGAGCTTTGATTTTCTTTCCCCTACTGTTTCTTTGTAAACAGTTATTATGAGAGGAAAAGAAAATGTGCCGTAGAGCTGGGAGGGGGGTAGAGAGAAAGTGAACTTTTGCTACTTTCCAATCCTGGGGTTTTTTTTGCATGGGGGAGTGGGGAGCAGCTTCTCATTAAAATCCAGTTGCGGCTGACATTTTCCCCTTTACCTTTTCAATCTTTTTATAGTTTCAAATCATTAACTATCAGCGTGAAGCTCAAAAGGTAGTTCTAGCCATCTATGAAACAGTGACACATTTGACAATAATGCTTTTGAAGAGCTTGTCACATCCTCTCCCCAAACAAGTCTCATTAATGCTCAAAACTGTCTCTCACCGCTTCTTTTCTCCTGGTTTCTCTCTAATTAGCTTGGGGTTTTTTGATATATTTTTTTTAATGCTCCCTCGTTCCACAGTTTGAGATTAGGAGGAGGAGGAGCGGGGAAGAGGAGCGGAAGAGGTGGATGTCATTTTCATGAACCCCAAGGCCAAGTTAATCAGAAGAATTAATGACTCTATTACCCATTAGACTAGGGGCTATAGTGCTTACATCCCGACACCCATGCTTTTTCATTTTGCTCAGAAATGTAAACTTTTGCTCCTTCCTACTGAGCATATGTCTAGACGCAAACATACAAAGTCAACAGAGGTGCAGGGCTGATTCATACATTCAGCAGAATCAAGTGGCAAGAAAGGTCTTGACTGGAACAACTAAACAGCTGAGGATAGAGTTGGGGTGGCATCTCTGAATGCTTCTCTGACCACTACTCACCAACAGTAGTCAGGTTCAGTCTGATCTGGACAGTTAGACCTCCAATGCATGATGCAGACCCCCCAAGTCTCTCTATTTTCCAGAAGCAGTCCCCGATTTACAAAAGCAATCCCAGTTTCTGATTTGATCCTGGAATGTCCCACTTTTCCTTGGGACGTCCCTATTATCATCAGAGAAATGTTGGCGGGTATGATATGACGGCCCTGTTTTCATTGGCGAAAATCCTGTTCTAGCCACTGCACGATACAATACATTCAAACTTACAAAATACAAAAATGCAGAACATTCAAAAACTTGCAGCCGGAAGCCAGGAAGAAGAATTGGGTCTTTATGTTTCCCTGAGCCCTTGGGTGTCAAGAAGAGGCAGCATGTTGCTATGTATCAAGCCAATTATCATTGCATTCTTACTGCCAAGGAAGTGAATAAGAACTTGTAGGGCTCTTCTCTTTTAGGTCCCAAGATAACTTGGCCACCTTGGGGATACGTATTTGAAGGGTTGCCAACATAGATGATGAAGCAAGTTAGTTTTCTGTTGGTCCTGAGGGTGAGACCCAAAGAAGAAAAAGTGGGAGCAGCCTTACTCCGGTGTAAACGCCTCGGATCTGGGCTCCATAATCTTGTTGTTGGCATGCAGAGGGCCGGAAGGCCAGCTGGCTAGCCCCAACTGAGCCATTCCCTTCCAGTCGCCTCTGCCTGACATAAATCAGCGATCCAGGCTTTAAAGCCAGGGCACACTATCAGCAGAGCAAACTGCGCCCACAGAATAGGCATGAGGCATGTGGAAGCATACTATAACTACAGATTTATTCATCATAAATCAGGACAAAGAAACATGTTGTCTCTCTCTCTCTCTCGTCATCTCAGAGAGAACGGGGGGGGGGAGACACACAACGGAAGTTCCCAGCAAGCTGTGTTGGAATGTAAACAGACATGTGACACGCAACAATTCCACACGTCTGCTCCTTAAGGTGGAATAGAAATGTCAACAGGTAACACAAGCAGGCCTCTGCTCATAAAATGGGACTTCTCCTTCCTCTCCTTCCCTCTGCATGCTCCCTATATCAGCTTTGTGGGGCTTTGTGGGGGATACAAGAGGGCCTAGGGAGAGAAGAGAATTTGCAGAAGCAAACTTCCGTTGTGCAAGTAGGTAGTCATCATTAGATGTTGCCCCAAAGATTTGGAGGCAAAATATTGGGAAAAACCTCCTGGCAGTATGATCTGTTTGACAGACAGCCTTTTGTTAGAGGTTTTCAAGCAGAAATGCTGTAGGAGTAGATTTCTTGTATCAACAGGAAATTACCTTTCCCAATCTATGGTTCTATGAAATTTGCTATGCACCTTGACTTGGGGACTCCATTTACTGTTCTGCATCAGGCGGTAAAATGTCTTCAGCCAGCCCTGCTCCGATATGCTATCTTTTTGTAATCATGGACTTACCCTGGCCCCAATATGAGATTATTAACATGAAACCCCTTCCTGCAGATGTGGAACAATAGCATCCAGGAAAAGCTTTTCCACTTGATTCTGTCAGATTATCATGATGGGTGGGATGAATCAGAAGGGCCATCTGGATGTTCTTTTAACTTCATTCTCTTAACTAGTTCAAAATGGATACATTCCGTATCGGAAGGTCTGTTTCACAGAGCTGCACTTAAATTCAATATGGCCATAATGGCTAGTCTTATCAGAGGTCAATTTTACAATAATAATCCATTTAGTCTCTGAGGAATCCCCTGGAGACTTGGCAGATACCAGTAAATGGCACATTGACTGTAAAACGTGTTTTGAAACCCAGGTTTGAAGCTGTGTTGCAAACCCTGGTTAACATGGAACCTTGTATTTGTAAAACTAAGGCTTTGGTCCAATACCCACTTACATGGGAATAAGTCCCACTGAACTCAGTGGGGTTACTTCTAAGTAGATGTGTGTAGGATTCTGCTGTAAGTCACAGTTAAGCCTCCTGGGAGGGGAAGGGAGGAGAGAGGCTGTGAGGAAGTCTATGGCCTATGCCCAAACACTTAACCATGGTTAAGAGATTGGCAGCAATATATTTGGACTGGGTCTTAGAGGGCTATTATTCAATCTTACATTTCATTTTTCTTAATGTATCTATCCATAAATATCTCTTCATTGCTCCTAAATGACTTTCTGTGCTTGGAATTCAACTGAGCTCAAGGCCTGTTTTAACCTGCTGTTTTTTCAAAACACTTCCAGTCATATTTTCTTTTTTCAAAAACAAAAACCCAAACAGTGATTAATTTGGTTTACCATGCCAAATATAAGGAAAGAAATTGGAAACAAGGGACTTGAGAAAGTTTCAATTATTGGCCCCCAGAAATCCATAATAATAATGTTGCGTATGCATGTGTTCAAAAAATAAATAAATCTTACCACTCGTACCTGATGTCTCTTAGGCATTTAAATGAAATACCCAGAGTAGTAAAAGCAATTTAGACTTATTGAGCATCAGATTTTAATTCAGTGTGGGTTGTTATTTCTTTGCACATATATTAGTTTAGTGATCTACATCCTGACGCTGTCTTTTACTGTATGGCCAAGTTCCTAACTACATTTATATTCCACTCTATTTCCCCTTTATGCTTTAGTGATTTCATTATTTATTCATGACCTTCCATTGTCCGCATTATGGTTGATAATATTTTCGTTGTAAAAATCAGAGGAGAAGGAGGAGATGAAGGAGAACTCCAAAATTTTCAACTTTGAAAACAGGTAAGTTCACCAATCCAAAGACCAACTGTTGCTAGCAGGTAGAGTGAATGTGCCTGATCTTGCTTTCTACGGGGGCTTTCCCAGTGCTTCCCCTTTATGTCTGGGCATTTCTGGACAATGAATGACTATTATTACTATACATACATGACAAAAGCAGAAATCCCATTGTTGAACAAAACTTGTGATTGCCTGGGCTGTGTGGATAATGTTGCGATAGGCTGAGAATCTATAAATATATTTTCCTGGGAGTAAGCTCCATGAATCCCATAGGTCTTCTGAATAAACTTGCATAGACTTTGAGATATACGAAGAAGTCACAATGAATGTCACTGAAATGGCTTGACCCTGGGTCCAACTAAAGTTAGTCGTGACTGATGACACAATCCTATGCAAAATTCAGTAGACCTGAGTACGTAGGCACAGGATTGCACAGGTCAGCCATAGTTAACTTAAGCTCCATTACCTTGGGGGGGGGGGTAACTTTAGCTGAATGAGGTTCACTATTAAAGATTTAAGAATTAATATATGATTCAACACACACCCCTTACTGAGAAACTTGTCCTCCCTCCCTTACCAATGGAAATATAACAGGGCACTCCTGATCCAATCAACTATGATATCAGAGGATATCAGAAATACATTATTGCATTTTGCATATCTTTTTTTAAAACAACAACAACAGGTGCATGGGGGCATGTCTTTTTTAAAAAAAGAAAGAAAAACAGGTGCATGGAGACAATGTGGAGAGAGAGTTTATTCTTTTCCCCTATGTCATGATCCCAATGAAAATCAACTCCATGAAGCGGCTCATTGCTCTGAGATCAGTGGCATAGTTCAGTTGACTCTGCACTTAATGGTTTTACCGAGTCCTGAGGAGGTGATGTGTGCAGTGATATGTCCTACTACCAGTGCTTTTTCTTTTTTTAAGAAAAAATGGTGCTGGTACTCGCCATGAAGTTGTTACAGTAAGTCTACGCTTTTTAACATTTGAAGAAGAAAAAGGTGCTGTGGCTGCGTTCCCTTGAGTTCCCCCAGAGAGAAGAAAACATTGCCTACTACAGTGGTACCTCGGGTTAAGTACTTAATTCATTCCGGAGGTCCGTTCTTAACCTGAAACTGTTCTTAACCTGAAGCACCACTTTAGCTAATAAGGCCTCCTGCTGCTGCCGCGCCACCGGAGCACGATTTCTGTTCTCATCCTGAAGCAAAGTTCTTAACCTGAAGCACTATTTCTGGGTTAGCGGAGTCTGTAACCTGAAGCGTATGTAACCTGAAGCATATGTAACCCGAGGTACCACTGTATAGTTATTACAAATGTGATAAGCCACTTGGGGGCTCTCCTGCTCATTCTTCTGATTGTGGCCCTGGACTTCTGCCCTGAAGTTCTCCTCCGATGACACCACTGTCCAAGAGAAATGGTGCCTTTGGTGTCAGAGGCAGCTTCTGTCCTGGAACAAACAGTTAACTTCAGGAGAGGTGGGTTGTTATCAGAACTGCAGTGTGGGAGGAAGGGTGAACCCACTCCTTCCTGGTCTTGATCAGGCCTCTTATTTCATTAAAAAAAATAAAATACAACAAGACACATAAAATGTCCTACAGATCAAGGACCTGCTGCTTGCTTGTTGAACTGCAACTCAATATGCCATCAGACGACTTGTGTCTAGCCTAGCCTCTGATTTTTCAGAGTAATCTTCTGGCTAAAAAGCATGCTAGTGTGCAGCAAAAGAGACGTCTGAAGTACACTCACTGCATTCCGGGGCATTTTTTTTTCAGGGTAGAGAATGGTGGGTTGAGAGATGGCTTTTATTGCAGGTGGAAATGTATCTTTGTCTTCACCCTTCGTTGTTCTGGAAAGTTCAAGGATGTTTGACAATGATGCAAATAGTGTGTCTCATAAATGGCACCAGTAGTTGGTTGGCTGCTGAATTGCCCTTTTGTTGATATCTTGATCTAGAAAGAAAACCTGCCATTTTCAGAGTGATTTTTTTTCCTGCTTGGAGGGTGTTCTTAATTAAACTGTAAAATGTCAAACATTAGTAAGAAGGAGGAGGACCCTGTAGGGAGTGAGGATGAATCAGATTTATTAGTCACTTAGCAGCAGTCTGGTAGCCCTTCACTTGAAGACATTTTATAAGGCAGTTAATAACGCAGAGTATCACCATCCTGAACTGTGCATATTGTGATCTATGGTCCATAGGGAGAGAAAAAAATAGTGGAATATTTTTTATTGTTAAAAACTAGAAAAAGAACTGCAAGTTTATATCACCCTATGTACACTTTCCTCCAGGATTCATGCATTGGTTTCTAAGCTGCATATGTTTTTTGAAATCTTATCGTCTTTGTGTTGTTTTTTTAAAAAAGACCTGCTATCTAAGTTTGACAATATTTTGGTATGAGTAAAACATTCTGGGAGATGCTTCGCCCAGTATAAAGCAACAATGGAAAAGGGTGAATGAGTGATTTAGGACGAGCTGTTTCTTCCTTCAGGTCCACTGCAGTATGGGGCATGGGATGCCTTGAATTTATCCCACTGGAAGATTTAAGGGGGTCAGATGGCTTCTTGGGACCACTCTGAAGGAGCTTGATGAGTCCCACTTGCCACATCACAGTGGATATCAAACAGGGAAGTAAAACTGCAACGATGAAAGCAGGTACGAAGTATTATAAAGGTTAATCAGACATGCATGGCAAAAGGGAAGAAAAGGAGGATATGTGTAGACTCGGCCAATCCTGCTCAAGTTGCAGTGCAAAGTGTCAAATCCCCAGTTTTGTGTTTGTTCTGACCTTTCTGCAGCATGGATTGATGCATCCATTTTTCTTGGCTGCACCTCCACTGCAAAAGCAGTCCCAGCTGATGGGGCTCTGATGGGGGGGGGGAGGCAGTGGCAAGGTTGGTGCAGTGCAAACGCACCAGCAGCAACACTGCATCAGCTCCAATGTCACCACCAGCACCATCCATTCATTTCTGTCTGAATAGCCACCTGAGCAAAGCTCCTGTCCAAAATATTTCAGGTTTCCACAGAATAACAACGTGAAACTGAATGACTTTGTACCCCATTTCATTTTGGATTAAAGCTTCCCCTGCGATAGAGCAGAATGCAACTCAAAACTCACTGCATTTCTCCCGTTACCCAGGGCACCATCCAGCAGTGCCCTGGAAAGTGTCTGAAGGATGTAACAGCTGCTGAGCTCTATTCCTGACCCTTCCTTGCTCCACCATCCCAGTCGCAACCCCAACATGCCTCCCTGCTTCAAAGTTAAAGCTGAGTCACATTGACCCTAACTAACTGCTGTCTCCAGTGCGGACAAAAAAAGAGAAATGCCTGTGGCCTCATTAACGCCAAGGGGTTCGGGTACCCCAGCCAACTCGACACAGAGCTGCTTTTCATCATTCAAGCTTCAACAAAAACCATGCGCTCCACATGGATTTTCCCAAGTTGTGTTTGTTGTTCAAACTTGAAGCTATTTTCTGCCATTTGCCTGCCTGAAATCTTGGTGTTCTAGCCAAAGCCTGTTTGTGAAATACACTGGACTGCATCACAGTCTGAAAAGACCCTTAAGGTCCTTCAAGACAAAGGGCCCTATTTAGAAAGAATCTGTAGTCTGTAAATATAATCCACAATCAAGGCTCTCAGTCCCCAAATTGCAGGACTATTTCCCTGATTACTAATTTAATCAGGCACCACAAGCACTTAAGTGAAGAATCCCAAGTAGGCAAAGAGAGCTACTTGCAGTCTCTCTCTTTTTATTATCATATGGTATAATGAATGCAGTAGTTGGATCCTGTTTCTGTGGGGTCAACAATTTATTTTAAAAGTGAAATGGCACTGGAGTATATTATGACAATATGCTTACATGCAATAATGGTAAACAACATGCACTGCGTATTACTAGTACATATTATCGTTTCTGCCAAATTCAGAAGATGTTTTCAGTGTATCTTTCTGAAGCAGGGCCAAATATTTGTTTCCAATGGACTTACAAAGCAGAAATGTGGTTTTCAAACAAACACAGATAAAATACCATACAGAGTTACGGGATAAATATATATTATAAAAAGTAGTAGTAGTAGTAAAATATATTATAAACTATTGATACTAATGTGGTCCCAGCAAGTAGTCTGAGAGTTCATGGTGCAGCCACCTTGCTGAAGCTAAGTAGATTTGGGTCTGGTCAGGGCCTGCATGAGAGATCACTGGGGCATTCAGCGTACATCACCTTGAGTGCCAAGGTGAAGAAAAGGCAGGAGATAAATGAACTAGATAATGTTGAGAAAGCGGTTCCCTTAAAGCAGGAGACATTTTGGCTGTGTATGTGTTTAAAAATATGAAAAACCTTGGGCATATGATGATCATGGCTGTATTATGTGGGCAGCTCTCAAATCATTTATCCTCACAACAACTTTCTGAGAGGAGTCTTACTGCTAATGGGAATTAGCACGAAGCTCTACATCAGGACTGTGGCGCCTTCGGCACTCAGGCATTGCTGGACTACAACTCCAATCATCCATAATAATTGGCCATGCTGGCTGGGACTGATGGGAATTGGAGTCCAACAACATCTGGAGGGCCAAAGGTTCCCTAGCCCTGCTTTACATAGCAGTGACCAACTTGACAAGTGTGTCACCAGTCAAGAGAATATAAGGTAGTGTGAACTAGAGTACATAAGATGACCCCATTGAAGCCTTATTTACCTAGGGATCCATCAGCCACGCCATCCCCGGACCTTGGAGGGAACAAAAGTACCAGGAAAGCAAAATCTTCTTTGGAGAAAAAGTTTATTGAAATCTGTGCACAGAGACAATCTGTACACAGAGACAACCAGCTGGATAGCTCCTGAAAATATACTGGCTGTAAAGCAATACGCATCTGCAAGCCTTCTTATACTTTGAGAGTATTTACCCCCCTCCCATACCTTCTCAAATTATTCCCTTACATGGCACATCTATATTTGCTTGCTAAACACATTTTATTGCTTGCTAAACATTCCTGTTTTTCTGCTAGCTAAGCACTCCCTCCCCTCTCCTTCGTACACGTGTCTTTTCTCATCCTTGCATTAGTAAGCATAAGACAGGAAAAGGGGCCTCTTTAGCAGGCCTGGTTAAATCTGCACTTTTGACCTGCCAGCCAAATTTAGCAGGTCTGGTTAGTTATTGCTAACAGCAGCGGTTTCTTGCTAGCTGGCTAGGCAGGAAACGAACTTTTGACCTGCCAGCCAAATTTAGCAAGCAGTCACTGGCGGTGTGCTAACTGTCTGGCCAAAATTTGCAGAAGTAAGATTAGCACAGGATTAGCACAGGAATTTACTGCAGATAGTATTTGAGAGCAACCTTTCTTAGGTACAGAGTTCTAAGCACAGAAAATATTGAGAGAAACCTTTTCCCATCTCCCTTTACTCCCTCCTCTTCTTTTGAACAATCTATTACTTTTTTTTTTTTTTAAAGCAATTTATTGGGTTTTACAATAGAAATAAACATAATAAACAATATAACATTTGTCTTAACATAGTTTCACATTTTCTTTGGACTTCCTCACATCTCCCGCTCCCACTTTCATCGTTATAACATTTTGTCAGCAATTTATCATCTTATTTAAATTCTTATATCCCTTCTATATTTCATAATCTTATAATTCTCAAAAGGAGTTAAATTTTCACAATCTTACTTATTTTCTTAAAAACTTCTAAATTTAGTGGTGCTCAGTTATTTTAGTCTAGCATCTTATTTAGCATTCACTCAAATTACAATGCTTTTGTAAATAATTCTTAAATTTCTTCCAATCCTCCTCAATCCTCTCTTCTCCCAGGTCACGAATTCTGCCGGTCATTTCAGCCAGTTCCATGTAGTCTATCAGTTGCATCTGCCATTCTTCCAGTGTGGGTAGATCTTGAGTTTTCCAGTGTTTTGCGAGAAGTATCCTTGCTGCTGTTGTTGCATACATAAAAAATGTCTGGTCCTTCTTTGCCACCCCTTGGCCGACAATACCCAAAAGGAAAGCCTCTGGTTTCTTAGTGAAGGTATATTTAAATACCTTTTTCAATTCATTATAAATCATTTCCCAGAACGCCTTCACTTTAGGGCAAGTCCACCAGAGGTGGAAGAACGTTCCCTCACACTCTTTACATTTCCAACACTTATTATCAGACAGGTGGTAAATTTTTGCAAGTTTGACTGGGGTCATATACCATCTATAAATCATTTTCATTACATTTTCTTTCAGAGCGTTACATGCAGTAAATTTCAATCCATTACTCCACAACCTCTCCCAGTCCTCAAACATAATATTATACCCAATGTCCTGTGCCCACCTTATCATAGCCGATTTAACCGTTTCATCTTGTGTATTCCATTTCAACAGCAGGTTATACATCCTTGAAAGTACCTTAATCTTTGGTTCTAACAATTCTGTTTCTAGTTTCGATTTCTCCACCTGGAACCCTAGTTTCTTATCATTTTTTAAAACTTCTTTAATCTGAGCGTAATGTAACCAATCTCGCACTTTGTCTTTCATTTTCTCCAAACTCTGCAATTTCCAATTGTCTCCATCCTTTTCTAATATTTCCCAATATTTTGGCCATTTTGCCTCCATATTGGGTCTTTTTCGGGCCTTAGCTTCCAAAGGTGAAAGCCACCTTGGTGTTTTATTTTCCAGCAAGTCTTTGTATTTTGTCCAGACATTAAACAGTGATTTTCTGACAATATGGTTCTTAAAGGCCTTATTTGCTTTAACCTTGTCATACCATAAATATGCATGCCATCCAAAAGCATTGTTAAACCCTTCCAGGTCTAACACATCAGTGTCTTCAAGAAGTAGCCAGTCTTTTAGCCAGCAGAACGCTGCGGCTTCATAATACAACTTTAAGTCTGGCAGGGCAAAGCCCCCTCTTTGTTTTGCATCAGTTAATATCTTAAACTTAATTCTGGGCTTTTTGCCCTGCCAGACAAACTTAGAAATGTCTCTCTGCCACTTCTGAAAGCACTCCGTTTTGTCCAGAACCTGAAGTGTTTGAAATAAAAACAACATCCTTGGCAATACATTCATCTTAATAGCAGCAATTCGGCCTAACAAAGAAAATTTCAATTTTGACCAACTATCTAAGTCTCTCTTAATTTCTGTCCAGCATTTTTCATAGTTGTCCTTAAATAGACTTAGATTTTTTGCTGTTATGTTTACCCCTAGGTATTTTACTTTTTTAACCACATTAAGTTCCGTCTCATTCTGAAACCGTTCTGACTCTGTATCAGTCAAATTTTTCCCCAAAACCTTAGTTTTCTGTTTATTTAATTTAAATCCAGCCACCCGACCAAAGTCATTAATCAGTTGTAATACTCTTTTCGTACTGGGCTCTGGCTTCTGCAGGGTCAAAACCAAGTCATCTGCGAAAGCTTTTAATTTATATTGTTTCTGACCGACCTGAATTCCTTCCACCAACCGATCCCCTCTAATCATGTTCAATAGCACTTCCAGAACCGAAATGAATAACAAAGGGGAAATAGGGCAACCTTGTCGTGTCCCTTTTTCAATTTTGAACTCTTCTGTAACCACATTATTAACTATCAATTTAGCTTTCTGTTCTGAATATATCGCCTCAATCCCATTCTCAAAACCCCGTCCCACTCCCATCTCTTTTAAATTTCCCATCATAAATTTCCAGGAGATATTGTCAAAGGCCTTCTCCGCATCTATAAAAATTAAAACTGCTTTTGTATTTATATCTGTTTGCAAAAGTTCCAAAATGTCAATAATGTTCCTTGTATTAGCAAACAGATGTCTACCTGGGAGAAAGCCGGCCTGGTCCTTATGAATTACTTCATTTAAAACTTTTTTAAATCTACTTGCCAAAATGTCTGCAAATATTTTATAATCCACATTTAAAAGGGAGATGGGACGGTATGAACAATCTATTACTTAGATTCGTTCTGGGGTAGGGGTCTATATTCTCTCATTACAGCAATCACGCGAGGTCCCATCATGCGAGACATCATCTTCTCCATCATATTCTGCAAGCATTGCATCAAGCAGAGAATACAAAAGCAAAAAAGCAATAGAAGCATTATTGGGCCTATCACCATAGTAAATATCCTCCCCATCCATCCACCATCGGGCAACCAAGAATATAACCAATTCCATGGATCACCTTCTGTAGTTTTTAGCGGGTTTTCAGCTATCATTGTTTCCATGTGGTCAATTGTGGCTGAAATGCTGACATTATTATCTGGGATAAACATACAGCAATGAAAATGAACTAGCACACAAACTCCTCTCTATGTTGAAGATGTTACCAATGGGAATTCCATGTAGCATCAAACCTGGCCATTTAGCATAAGGTGGCATGTGCATACACAGCCAACAATTGGAGAGATTTAACATTGTGGTGAACTTCCTCAAGGGTGAGAGCCTACCGGTGAGCTGATGCTCCCACTATGTGGGTCAACTTTCCTACCAACCCTGTTGGGTGGATTGAACTCTCGAGCTGCCTCCCTACTGACCAGAGCATATGGAAGCTGAAATCCTGGGGTGGCAATTCTTACTGGCACTTGTTTAGCAATTTCAATGCACACCTGGTTAAGGCTCCCACCCCTGCAATACTTGCATTAAGATAGGTTCCGTCCCATCTAACGCCTGGATTAAGATTAGAACCTGGTCCATCAGATGAGGTTGGTATAGTAACCTCATCAAACCCCTGTTTCCAGTAGTCAATGAGCACGCCATCTCTTACCACCGGCAAGAGGGCGGTATGGCTCGGTAGGGTCAGGGCTGTGGGGCATAGAGCAAATCAATACAGAATATAACAGAAAAAAAGGAAAAGAGAAAGTCCTCATGAAAGTATTAAATGTCCTGGTGGACTTCCTGGATCAGTCCCGGCACGGGTTTTCACGTTGGGGACGCTGCCCGCGGGCGTCCCTCCCATCCATTTCTTCAGCTGTGCGTTGAGATATCAGCTTCCGGTGTGATATCAGCAGAGCGGTCATCAGCGGAGGGTCTGGAGATGGTCAGCCGAAGGGGTTAATCAGGATTTAACTGCACAGTTCAATCTATAGTGGTCACTCTGGTGTGGTGGACCCAAGGGGTGATGCCGGCGAATTTCACGGCGGTGGGTGTGGAGAGCAGGACGGTATAAGGTTCCAGCACGGTTGTAGCTGCGTCCGTGCCCAATCATTTACCCACACTTCATCACCTGGCTCGAACTGATGCAGCCAACACACAGGGGTTGCGAGCCTGGGTCCACCTGTCGAGACAAAAGAAAACTCGGAAGAATATCTGGACTTAATTATTCAATTGCATATCCTGACCAGCATGTGGGGACAACATTCTGACATATGGGACCGGTCTCCCAAGCACAATTTCAAAGGGTGACAGGTGGGTTCGCTTTGACGGGAGACTGCGGACCCTGAGTAATGCCAAGGGCAACATGGTCACCCAATTAGACCCGGTTTCCTGCGTCAGCTTGGACAGCTGATTCTTTAGAGTCCTGTTCATTCTCTCTACCTTTCCAGAACTCTGGGGTCTATAAGCAGTATGCAGCTTTCAGTTGATCTGGAGCGCTTTTGCCAGTCCCTGT
The DNA here is from genome assembly GCF_964106645.2 of Podarcis pityusensis. Classification (NCBI taxonomy): domain Eukaryota; kingdom Metazoa; phylum Chordata; class Lepidosauria; order Squamata; family Lacertidae; genus Podarcis; species Podarcis pityusensis. The sequence goes on from NC_138031.1 coordinate 60,446,738, forward strand.
AGGACTGCATGAACAAATGCTGGTCCATTGTCAGATCCTATGGACCTTGGCAATCCATAGCGAGGGATGATTTCCCTAAGCAGGCACCTGGTTACTTCAAATGCCTTTTCAGTCTTTGTTGGCCATGCTTCGGCCCATCCGGTGTAGGTGCACAGTGCCACCAGCAGGTAGCGGTGTAGTCCACAACGGGGTAATTCAGTAAAGTCCACGACAAGATCTTCCATAGGTGCAGTTCCACTATGCTGAATCCCTGGGGGAGCCAGTGGTCCGGCTCTGGGATTATTCTTTTGACACAGCAGGCATTTCCTGGAAATCTGGGCTGCCAGTTGGTAGAGGTGGGCTATATAGAAGCATTTCTCCAGCTGCTTGGTTGTAGCATCTGGTCCTATGTGGGTTGAATCATGGTATCTCTGAGTAACCTGCCGAGAAAGGGACTCTGGAATCCATATCCTGTCATCAGGGGTAAGGTACCATCCTTCTTTGGACAATGTCAGCTCCTGAGCGTCTGCAGTGTCCCTTTCCTGCTTCGTATAAGCTGGCTTGTCAGTGGTGCTTAAAATCTCTTCTGGGACCAGTGCTCCAATAACCGAGGCGGGGGCCAGTTCTTGGGCTGCTTCCTTGGCTACTCTGTCTGCCAATCGGTTTCCTCTGGCCACTTCTCCTGGTCCAGTCTTGTGTCCATAACAATGGATAACTGCCACTGCCTCGGGCTCCCATACAGCATCCAGAAGGTTCAACAAGGCTTGTGGGTGGGCCACCTGGCATCCTCTGGAGGTAAGCAAACCTCTTTCTTTCCATAAGGCTCCATGGGCATGTAAAGTCAGGAATGCATACTTAGAATCTGTATAAATGTTTATCTTCTGTCCCTTTGCCAGGCTCAGGGCTCTGGTAAGCGCAGTTAGCTCTGCCAGCTGGGCCGATGTTCCAGGCGGGAGTGACTTTGCTTCGATCACCTGGTCTTCCAGGGCTACCACTGCATAACCTGCTTTCCGGTGTCCAGCCTCAATGAAGCTGCTTCCATCCATAAACCATGATGGCCACTGGGGGTCTGCTTCATCTTTAAGGTCAGGCCTGCTAGAATACACCTCATCCATTACTTCAATGCAATCATGCGTGGGCTCCTCACCTACTCCTACCGGTAATAGGGCAGCTGGGTTGAGGGTTGTGGTGACTTGGAATTTCTAACGCGGATGTAGTAGCATCTGACATTTCCTCATTTTAGCCTGGGAGAGGAAATAGGTGCCTTTCGGCAGATGGCACGCTGACTCTTTCCTAAGCGGCCTCGCCCTCCTCTTCTTCTTCTAATGGTGGACCTCCCGTCTTCAGGGCCATCAACTTCTCTGCCTGGTACTTCTCCTTTTTTCTTCTTGGCCTCTTCCTCTCTCTGATTATAAGTGGTTTGGGCTATTTTCTAACATCCATTTCAGGGTGTGGCCCATCTGGATTTTTCGGCAAATATCGGGCGCTGCTTGGGCTACAAAGGCAGTTTTTATGATAGGGGCATGGATATACTGGCGGTAGGCTTCCTTCAGCTTCTTTAAGTAGGCTCCAGGGGCCTCCTCTGTTCCTTGCACTATTTCTCTGGCCTCCACAAAGTTGGTGAGTTTTCTGGCTGCCCTCCTCATGCCATTTAAGACATTCTGGCGATAAGTGGTGAGGGTATTTTACCCTTCAATGGTCTGATAATCCCAATTCAGTGTAGTTTCAGGATATCCTGTTGCAACAGCTTGATCTCCTGCCCCCTGCGCTCTCATGTGTGCTCGGGCTTCAGCATGAATTCGCCTATCCTCCTCTGTAGCTAGCAGGGCATCCATCAAATATTGCACATCATAAAAAGTGGGGTTGTATGTTTTAAAAAAAATTCCCTCAAACAGCTTAATGATTTTGGCAGGGTTTTCTTCAAATGAAGGGTTTTGGTTCCTCCAATTACAAACATCTGCACTAGAGAAGGGGACATGTTGAACCGTATAAGTTCTATTGGGCACCACCCCGTTAGGTCCCGTGGGGGCCGGAGGGTCATACACTCTATGGAGAGGCATCACTCTGGCCGCGCCCTCCTCCTGTGTTTTATGTGCCCTATGGAGGGTCACTCTTTTCACTGCCTTCCCCACTCTTTCTGCCACTTTCTTCTCTGTTCCCCTACACATCCCGCTGTTTTTAACATATGGGGACTGACGTCCACTTCTCATGCATAAGGTTCCACATACTTTCTCAAACGTTCTGCCTGTTCTTATTATCACCTATCAACTTAACTAATCTTTTTACAAATTCCTCATCCTCACCATCCTCTTCTCGTTCCTCCCTTTCTCCATCCTCGCCCAGGTCTACCAATGCATTGTCCACGGGATTGGGGGCTGGGCCATCTGTTCCCTGTGGCGGGGGTGGTGCCAGGGCTGTTGCCGGGGCATGAGGTGGTGGGGCATCAAAACTTTTATCTTCTTCCCTCTCTGAATCCTGGAGGACTGGGGGGTTGTCCTCCTGTCTTCCTGACTGAGCAGATACGGCTGCCTGAGACTTTTTGGCAGCATGACTTCAGCCAGGAGGGGGGGGGGTCTGTTCCACATTAGTCTTCCATGTGGAAATGTAGGGGATTTGATCAGGGTGGACATTCAAAATGTTCTGATATAATGGATTAATGAGTTGCAAATCAAGGGTCCTGATGGACGGCCAATTTGTTATTTTGGGGTGAGCCAATCTAATTTACACAATGTCCTCATCCTCCCCTCTCATCAGCTTGAATCCCCAAAAGCATTTCAAAGGGGTACTTTTACTTTGGCCAGAACTCATTTCTTCCAGATACTTCACACACAACAGACCTACAATCGCTCGGCCAAGGGGACACTAAGCCCTGGCCCACACTTGACAATTCAGCCACTAGAGTATCTTGACATGCAACATACAACATACAAAACACACCAATATAATTTCAACATGTAACACACTAAACACACCAAAATAATTTCAGCATGCAATACTCAAAACACACCAAAATAATTTTCCCTCCTTCTTCTGTTCCAAATTTTTGCTGGTGGCACTCTCCTGCACAACCAGTCCCCTTTATTCCTGGTGGCTGGCACTCTACTGCGCAACCAATCCCCTTATTCCTGGTGGCACCTTATTGCCTGTGGCACCCTGCCACAACCAGGGGAGGTTGATCAAGCCTCCTGCCCTTTCCGTCGGGCTGCCCTTTCCGTCGGGCTTACCTTTTCCGCTGCGGACCTGTCCCCTCGGCGCCGTCCTCTTTGTTTTTCTCCCTCAACAAGATGTCTCCACTGCAGGACAGTGTGGCTGGCTCCCCCCACGAAACAGGCGGGGTGCGCACGGGAGCCTGCAAACGCTGCTGAGCTGTTCACCTTTGTTGAGCCTGGCCCTCCGGTCCGTATTGGGGAGAGGGCTTATCCCGGACGAGCCCCCAAAGAAATGAAGCCTTATTTACCTAGGGATCCATCAGCCACGCCATCCCCGGACCTTGGAGGGAACAAAAGTACCAGGAAAGCAAAATCTTCTTTGGAGAAAAAGTTTATTGAAATCTGTGCACAGAGACAATCTGTACACAGAGACAACCAGCTGGATAGCTCCTGAAAATATACTGGCTGTAAAGCAATACGCATCTGCAAGCCTTCTTATACTTTGAGAGTATTTACCCCCCTCCCATACCTTCTCAAATTATTCCCTTACATGGCACATCTATATTTGCTTGCTAAACACATTTTATTGCTTGCTAAACATTCCTGTTTTTCTGCTAGCTAAGCACTCCCTCCCCTCTCCTTCGTACACGTGTCTTTTCTCATCCTTGCATTAGTAAGCATAAGACAGGAAAAGGGGCCTCTTTAGCAGGCCTGGTTAAATCTGCACTTTTGACCTGCCAGCCAAATTTAGCAGGTCTGGTTAGTTATTGCTAACAGCAGCGGTTTCTTGCTAGCTGGCTAGGCAGGAAACGAACTTTTGACCTGCCAGCCAAATTTAGCAAGCAGTCACTGGCGGTGTGCTAACTGTCTGGCCAAAATTTGCAGAAGTAAGATTAGCACAGGATTAGCACAGGAATTTACTGCAGATAGTATTTGAGAGCAACCTTTCTTAGGTACAGAGTTCTAAGCACAGAAAATATTGAGAGAAACCTTTTCCCATCTCCCTTTACCATAAATATTACCTCTTGTCTCCTGGGAGCTGACAGGTAGCACTTCAACCCAGGAGAGGCTGGCCATGCCTATCCTTTGAACCCTCCTACTCTATTTCTACTATTCTACTACCTGTGACACATTTGTCAGGCCTTGACTGAGTTCTGAGGTCACAGCAAGCAGGTGGTCCTGCTGTGGTACAAGCAAACTGGGCCAGACTGGTGTCCAAGTTTTGGAGTGGGCACAAAGAGTGGCAATCTTGCCAGCTACTCATGAGATGAGTTGCTCAGACTTGAGGAGCTGGCTTAAATAGATCGCCTTTATAAAACCTGCCAGTCCCAGTCAGCTTGTGGGGTCAGTCCATGGTCTTCAGGCTATGGGGTGATGTGACGGTCTTTAGCCTACCACCTCAAGGTGATGCTTGGTTTCTCAAGGGACCTGAGTGCAAGTGACACAGCAGTCAAGCAGATAGAGTCTGCCAGCTGCAGGCCTGATCTAAGACACACATGGGTTGGCCACTCATCCTCTAGTACAAGGGTGGAGAACCATTTTCAGCCTTCTAGGGGCCTCTTGAAAGAGGCAAGTAGGTGGTGCAATTACCGCAAATGTTATGTTTGCGTAGTAAGCTAGTTTATATGCACATACAACTCTCTGCCCTCCATCTAGACAAGCAGCAGACATTATTAGAGTCCGGAGGCACATTCCAGCCAGGCAAAAACACTCATGGAGGGTGCAAAACAGGTCCAGTGAGCAGAGCTCCCAGAGTCATTTACCCTGGGCACAAGATGTTGGACGTAACATAATGATGGCTGACTGGGAACAGTTATGGACCACAGGTATGAAGTTTACGGCATGTAATGCCTTAAGAGAGAATATTATGAAAATGATATACAGGTGGTACATGACACCAGTCAAGCTTGCAAAAATCTATCACTTGCCCAATAATAAATGTTGGAAATGTAAAGAAACTGAAGGTACATTCTTTCACCTTTGGTGGATGTGCCCAAGGATTAAGGCTTTCTGGGAGATGATCTATAATGAAATGAAAAAGGTATTTAAATATACCTTCTTGAAGAAACCAGAGGCCTTCCTCCTGGGCATAGTCGGCCAATTGGTGCCAAAGAAGGATAGAACTTTTTTTATGTATGCCACAACAGCAGCAAGAATACTTATTGCAAAGTATTGGAAGACACAAGATCTACCCACCCTGGAAGAATGGCAGATGAAGGTGATGGACTATATGGAACTGGCGGAAATGACTGGCAGAATCCGAGACCAGGGAGAAGAGTCGGTGGAAGAAGATTGGAAGAAATTTAAAGACTATTTACAGAAATATTGCAAAATTAATGAATGTTAGAATGATGTCAGAATGAAGTTAAGTGGTTTTAGCAGCAATGTTATAAAGGTGTATGTAAAAATGGATTGTTAACAGGTGAGAATCCAAAGTTATAATAGATTAAGTTAAAGGATTAAGATAAAAACAAAGAGGGAAAGGAATTGCTGAATTAACCAATTGAACTGGAATACAAAAAAGGGAGGTGAGAGGAGGTCAGGGAAGCAAGGAAATGAAATGTAAGGTACAGAAAGATTGATTTGTTTTAAAGTGTGTTTTTTTTCTGTATTTTGTATTTTGTATTTTTTCTCTTTTTTATTTTTTCTCTTGATTCTTTTCTTTTTATCTATGTAATCTTCTGTTTCTGAAACTTTAATAAATATCATTTTTTTAAAAAAAACAGAGTCATTTACCCATGGCACTACACTGGCCCACAAAATCCTGTAGAAAGCCTTCTGTTTAGCAAGCTACATATTCCAAGGCTTTGTTCACAGTGAGGACCAAGAGCTTAGGATACACTTTTTTGGTGTATATGTGGAAGTTTCACTATAGTTGAGAGCTGCAAATCCCCTAAGTAAGGAATGCAAGTCTCTATTTGTCCCTGCTTTATTTCTGGCACTTCCAGTCTAGCCTCACATTATAAGAAGGCTGGCAATAAAAGATTGCTGCAGCCATCTCCTGCAATAATATCCAGAAATTGTGGCCTCTCTATATACAGCATAAACTGGTACAGTGGTACCTCGGGTTAAGAACTTAATTCGTTCCAGAGGTCCGTTCTTAACCTGAAACTGTTCTTAACCTGAAGAACCACTTTAGCTAATGGGGCCTCCCGCTGCTGCCGCACCGCGCGACTTCTGTTCCCATCCTGAAGCAAAGTTCTTTACCCGAGGTACCATTTCTGGGTTAGCGGAGTCTGTAACCTGAAGCTTATGTAACCCAAGGTACCACTGTATTTATAAAGGCATTGTGGACTTCCCAGTACTTTTTTTTAACACAAAAGCCATACCCTGCATCCTTGAACAAGCTGCAGCTTAGATGAATTCATAATATCAGAATAGCACTGAAATCACTGGGATTAGTTAATAGCTCTGAATAGTGGTGGCTTGTGGTGGTGTGGTCCCCCCCCCCCAATGTCACTGAATTAATTATTCTAGTCCTAACTGGTTTTCCAGAAGAAAATGAGATTTTATTTACATAATAATTTGGGGAAGGGCTGGGTTGCTGTTGTTTTAACGCCTTTGCATACAGATGTGAAGCCAAGTGCTAAATACCAAAGCTCTGACTCATTGGAAAGCTGCTTCCACCTATTCGAACAAAGTACCACATACCAGATGGCTCCATGGGAGTCAGGAGGCCTGAAATGGAGTAATCACTCAGTTTGCAGATGGGAAGCTCAGTGCACTCCCAGTTCAATAAGGGGCTCATTTATTCTGATGGATTTTGCATAGATGGGAGTACGTCTCCGAAGGATGTGTTGTTCTCCGTTTACCAGATTTCCAGGCACCGCAAAGCTTTCTGTCCACCCCCTGTCACATTTCTGTGACGCAATGTGACAACAGTCAATAGATGGAAGGAGCACCCATCCTTTTTACATCTCCTTTAAAGGTTGAAAAGAAGAATGCCAGCAGAATTCTGAATTCTTCCTGCAGTCATCATTCCTGCATTTAAAGCGTGGGACTCGCTCTGATGGTCCAAAGTGGAAGACCCCTTTTTCAAATTGCTGTCATAGAATTGTAGAGTTGGATTGGACCCTGAGGGACATCTAGTCCTAAATAATCCATCATTATGTATAATATTCCATTGCATCCTTGAGTTGTGCATGTAGGTGTCCATGTGTATCTGTACTGTGAGGCGGCCCTTTGGAGTTAGTGGGCAGATTTTAAAAAAGCCTTTGCAAGAGGCTTCCAGGCCAAAACTAGCTATTGCAGAGGGACAGAAAGGGTTTGATCTGGAAGTATTTATAGCCCCACCAGGTCAGGTCAAACACATAAATGGCCCTTGATAAACAGACACAACTCAGAATCTGAGAGATTATCATAGGCAGGGGAACCTTTCAGTCCACAGCCCCAAGTTCTTAACTCTAGTCTCTATGGTTTCTGGTACTAAATCTGATTCCTTCATGAGGAACTGAAACTTTTGCCCTTCAGAGGCATGATTAAATGAGCAAAAATACAGTGCCTCCTGTAATGCATTGCTAGATAATTTTTCAGCCACTGACCATTTTTGCAGCATTCACACTTGACCTTTCGATTGATTGCAACAAATGTACATTATTCCTTTTTTTTCAATACTCAATTACCCAGACTATTGTCATTTAGGCACCTGCTTAAAACACATCTGATCACCCAGGCTTTTCCTGAGAGGTAATGCAGCTATATTAATCTAATATTCTGATTAATCTGTTCTATTGATTTGTGGTATGTGTTTTCATTGATTTTATTAATGTACCTTTATTGTTGATTTTATGCTGTTCATCACCATGATTTTTCTCTCCTTAATATCAGTGGTATAGATTTTTTTTTGGCAAATAAATACAATTAGGATAGGCATAAAGGTAGAATTGTGCATCTCAAACTTCAATTAACCTTTCCTCCAGTTTCAAAAATATGTATTTTATTTTATTTTGTAAAAAGGCTTCTGGTGTCACAGAGAGCAACAACCAAGCATTGTTAAATAATGTAGAAACAGGAATGCATAGTATTGTTACCAACCAGTCAAAAAAAAAAAAAGGTAAGACAGGACAATTTTGCATTCAACTATAAAAAAATAAGTTAAATTATGCAACCAAATGCTCCTGATTATACCACGGATGCAATGAGCCTCTTGACGTCCTTCTCCTTTAGTTCCCACTGATGCTCTGGGTAGGTCAACTGTCCATAACTTGCCAGGGATACAAAGGTGGCAATTGTAATTCAAACATGATGACACAGCTGTCATTCCAAGATGATTATGTTTCATCCACCTTGTCACTTTTAGTGCCAAGCTGAGATATGATTTGGGAAACCTGTGAGCAGGGCTTCCTGTGGTTTCCTTAATGTAAAAGCAAGCAGTGGGGGAGACTGAGATGAGGACCATGAGGTGGGTGTCAACACGTCCTGAATTAAATAAGCCTCTGACAGCTCCTAATTTGCCTAATGGAGCAGAGAGTGAAACAGGGATAGGGTACCTCTGGCCCGCCATATGCTATTGAACTACAAATCCCATCATCCCTGATCATCAACCATGCTGACTGGGGCTGATGGGAGTTGGAGTCCAGCAACATCTGAACGGGGAGGGCTACAGATTTCTCATCCCTAACATAAACTCGCATTTCCCCAAAGGGTTTCATGGCATTTTCAGCTGGACAGAATACATAGTTCTGATCCAAATCACAAACACAGAGCTGCTTTCTTTCTTTCTTTTTGAAAAGCCTGCAGGAAATCCTTTTCCTGCATCTCTACCATTGCATCCACTGTGGTTCTTAGTAGCAACAAAGACTTGCAGTTTGGTGCATTTCAGCGCAGTTGAGGACTGGCTCTTACTCCCGTATCAACAATTCCAGCATACAATAAATCACAACTGTGCTATGCTGTAAAGCAGCTTTCTTCAACCTGGGGTCTTCCAGATGTTTTGGATCCCTCACCCAGTGCCTGCCATATTGTTTTGGACTGTAACTCCTATCATCCCCAACTAGTATGGCCAGTCGTCAGGGATGGGAGTTGTAATCCAAAGCAGCACAAGGTTGGGGGGAGACTGTGTAGAAGTGGCTGCCCTGCCCTGATTTAAAAGGAAGATAAATCAGAAAGAGGAGAAAATAGATTCTCTTGCTATTTACCCTTCTGACAGTAGTATAAATGCATACATACTGGCTACATGCATTGTAGAATCCCTTGCAGGAACAACATGACCCAACAGGCTTCCTACATCAGCAAACCACTAACCACATCCAACATTGCACACGTCCTTAGAAAGATGACAATATTCTCCCACACACTTGCCATACCCTTTTTATTTGCTCTCCATTGTTTACTTACATTGCCTGTGCTCTCCTGGAATGAAATAACCTGCCATTCTAAGATTCACTGTGAAGTCTCCAAGCACATTGCAAGGCAGAACGAGGGACCTCTGTGACAAGAAATATATTGGCAGAGAGCAAAGGTGAGAAATGTCAGCAATGAGCCATGAAAACTGGAAAGCATTCATATGGCAAGAGTGTTGCATATGACTTACAATACCAATCTTACACCCGTGTGTGCTTTCCCCCTTGGGGCAGACATGGGGCCTGTCTGAACCCTTAGCGGTTGGTATCCTGGTTCCCTCAGGTCACAAGTCCTGTCAACCATCATTACCTCAGACTCGACCAGACTCAGCTTCAATTCTGTGAGCAGAAGCCATGAATTTCTCTTCAAGGGAGATTGTAATAACAGAAATCCTCTTGGAGTAAGGGTGGAGCAATGGTGTAACTCAGCTGCCATGGAATGCTTGTTTATGTGCCCAATACAAGACATCAGGGGTAGGGACCAGTGGTGGACCAGGGGCAGAGAGCAGGCAGGGGCGTGGCTGGTGCACGTCCCGGGGGGGCATGGCACGTGTCCTGGGGGCATGGCATGCCACCCGCAGGGGCATAATGTGTGTCCCAGGGGCATAACATGCCACCCAAAGGGGAGTGGCATGCGATCTGGGAGAGTGGCGCACCGCCTGCGGGGGGCGTGGCACCCAGCGCAGGGGGGCAGCCACAATGGCACCCCACCGGGATCGTGGTGTGGGGGGCAGTGTGCTCTCCCCGCCCCCTCTTCCTCCGCCAGTGGTGGGGACAGACTTTAGACTTGATAGATCTACCTTAGGGCGGGGGACAGAAAATGAGGCCTGGGGGTGAAAAACAGTCTGTTAGGCCTCTCTGTTTGGCCAGTGGGACTCTTCTCAGGACACAAGCCCTCTCCAGACACACATCACCCCTTGCTGTCATGCTTTTGCAACCTCCTTGTGTGTTTTTCTGGCTGAAATACGTCATTGAACTCAGATAATGCCTCTAGTATGCCTGGATGGTAGAGGGAGGGTGTGGGTGTGTGTGTGTGTGTGTGTGTGTGTGTGTGTGTGGAAACTAGCCTACTGTACAAAGGTAAACTTTGCATCCATTGCTCCACCCACCTTCACCTCGATAGATAGAACCTTGACCCGATAGAGTCACATGCAAAATTATGGAGTGCACACACAGAGAAACACCATGCATACCTTGCTCACACCAAATCCCCTCAGAAACACATATACACAGATACTGAAACACACACACACACACACACACACACACACTGCCCTGTGATGAAACTCACCCCATAGAACTGCCGCCTTCTGAGTGGGTGCAAAGTGCACACGTAAAGTAGGCAAGCACAATTTGTGAGATTGCACATCCCTGTTGGCACACATCTGTGAAGGCATCAGCCTTAGCTTCCAGTTTCCCAGCATTGTGGAGTCTAAGTCAGCATGTGATGATAGCCTTAGCTCTGATCTTATGCTGGCAGGCTTTCAGATAATTGCATTATACTTCAAATGTAGAAATAGCACATGGGGTTTATTGATTCCAACTAAGAAAACAGGAAAGTAGGAAGGGGAAATTGTTAACTTACAGCTTCCTCTCAACTCTGCTTTCTATCACTACACCAAAAAGCAGTGTGAAAATTATACAGTAGCCATAATAACTATTACCTGGGTCTTTGCTTTTGAATGGCTTATTCCCTAGTATATCCTGACAACTTATTCTGTAACTTCAAAGGGGAAAGCTTTACTACCAATGATTTTGAAAGGTTTGTGTTTTGGGGGTTTGGGGTTGTTGTTTTTAAGAACAGTAAGCAGAAAGAAGCAATAAATTGCTATTGAACAAGCCATTCTTCCTTTCCTCTTTCCCTTTCATACAGAAGAAAAAACATGTTTAGCACAAACCCAGTTACTGGAATATTGATCACACAGGCTTCTACTGAAAGAAACATCTTGATTTTATCAGGCTTCTCGCCCCCCCTAGTAACTGCAAAGAGAAACTAATTCTGCATACATTCAGTGTCAAGTCAGTTTTTATGCGGAAACAAAAAAAACACAACCCTGGAAAACAAAGGGAGGAAAAAGTAACAGCAATTAATAAACGTATGTTTACTGCACTAATTAAGCATTTCCTAGAGGGACTGATTATGTGTTTGTTTATACCAGCCAGATACTGCTCACTATGAGAAAATACCCACATTTCATACATCAAAAAGCCACTCCTTTCATATTTCCTCTGCCATTCTCACTGTAGTGGAGTGCGAGACAAGAGCGTGAAAAAAATGTAGAATTATTCATTACCTCGTCTCCTACTGGTTTGTATGTTCAGGATTTTTTTTTAATAAGCACAAAGCCATAAATTAGCTTGTAGCAAAATAGAATTAATTGGGTGTCTTAGTAGGATCATCAAGCCAGGGTTTGAAATCAGTTCATCTGCCAAAGATTTCAGTAATGTAACCTTCACTCATTAAGGTGAGAGCAGAGATTCTGGATCTCTTTGTTACACACATAAACACACACAATAAAACAAGACTGCTTGTTCCACACCCACCAAAAATAAACACCCAATTAGACAATGTATGTGCATCATGCATATTACCCATTCAGAGACATTAGGGGGGATTTTATAATCTTCTTAAAGAGTGCCATTATTTATGTCATACTCTGACAGATCTCAAGTGTTCATCAAAGACATGTAAGGTGCTTCCTGCATGATCAGTCAAAGCATATGCCAAATGCACTTGGCCCTTGAATGCGAAAGTTTTGTTTCAGTGACAATAGCCAAAATAGCTATTTATTTTTATTATGTATGCAAGTTTGTATATCCTGCCAACTAATCTAATCTATGGGAAGAATAAAGATACAATAAAACCAAATATAATAGGCAATTAATGCTTTGCCAAAACATGCACATCAATTTCTCAAAAAAATTCCTTCCACTGCTAAGTAGGCTTCCATTTTTCTTCCTGTTTCTCAAGTTGCTTTAGAATTCCTTTAGAATTGTGGTGGGTTCAGGACTGAGCTTCCCTTATTGTTGCAGCATTCACCCCTCCTAATCCCAATCCACGTCATCTTCTCTCACAGTAGGTTCATACTGTGTATGTGTGGGAGATGGTCTTATGAAAGGCCATTGACTAACCTTGGCCGCAAAAATATGCTTTCTAAATAAATAAATAAGCTACAGACGACATACACTACTATTAGACAAAAGCACATATTAGTCATTCCCCGGCGTCACACACACAATTCTCAGAAGGCCCAGGGCATGCAGATAACTCTTTCTGGAGGGTAAAGCAAATTCTATGGAAGAAAAATACACAGCACCTGTGAACATGCCAGTTTCTCTCATCTGAGATGTTCAACTCATTCAAAATAAGCCATTTATCATCCTTTCTATCCCCAGTTTGGCATGAGCCATACTCAAACTTACCTTTCCTACCCTGCCAAGTTTCAATTTAGCCCACTGGACCATTTTTCTAACTGTAAGTTGCAGAACCTACTACTCCCTCCCCTGATTTCTCATTGCAGTGGTGGAATTGCAATTCAGCTGACTCACCCTTAATATAGGGCCACCACGACAATAGCTCTATAATTTTAATTTTAATGCAAATGCTTTCCCACACAGATGTGCTGAAAGCGGCTCACGTGATACACAGACAGCAATGCGAGGGCCAGAATACATATCAAAGCATCAGTACAACCAACAGCTTAGAACAAATTTACTTTTAAAGAAACAATCTAGCAATCTAAAAAAACAGTCCATTTGAATAATGCTAACAATACAAGATTTCAGATTCAGCACAAAACAGGCATTATCAATTATTAAAAGCACAATATCAACCCACCGGCTTATCAGCTGTTAAAATACACAAGCCATAATGTCTCTGGAAAGTTCACAAAGAGGGCATGAAGGCAACAGTTAACTACTGTTGTTTATTCCCAGCTACCTTGATGATAGTCTGCCTCTGAACTTGGAGGTTCTATTTACCACCACAGTGAGAATCAGTTTCACAGTGGATTTATTTGTCTAAAAATGCATAAAGACAACCCCCGACTAACACACACACCCTCCAGCGTTGCTCAATGTCCTCTCATCATCCCTCTGGGCTGGGCTTCTGCTGTGGGGTTAATACACTTTCTGAGTACAGTGGTGCCTCGCAAGACGAAAAGAATCCGTTCCGCCAGTCTCTTCGTCTTGCGGGTTTTTTCGTCTTGTGAAGCAAGCCCATTAGAGGTTTAGCGGCTTAGAGCTACAGTATTAGCGGCTTAGCCGGCTTAAAGATCAGCTGATAAGCGGCTTAAGGATCAGCTGATAAGCGGCTTAAAGATCAGCTGATAAGCGGCTTAAGGATCAGCTGATAAGCGGCTTAGCATCAGCTGTTAAGCGGCTTAAAGATCAGCTGATAAGCGGCTTAGCCATCAGCTGATAAGCGGTTTAGCGGCTTGGGAAAAAGGGGGGGGGGGAGGGAAAAAAACCCCGCAGGAACTTGCAAGACATTTTCGTCTTGCGAAGCAAGCACATAGGAAATTCGTTTTGCGAAGCACCTCCAAAACGGAAAACCCTTTCGTCTAGCGGGTTTTCCGTCTTGCGAGGCATTCGTCTTGCGGGGCACCACTGTACTCCAATTGCACTTTTCTGTACCTAGGAAAAATGCAACAATCCCTCCCAGATAGCACATTCATCATAACTTCCAATGGTGTTGAAACAAATTTCACTGTCTCTGGGTACTCTGTCCTTGTGTGGGCAGCACAGGATAATAGCTTCAGACAGAAACAACCCAGTTCTTTAACAAAGGTCAAAATTGAACTAGAGGTGAGGGAGAAGAAAATCACAGAATTCGGCTGCTTTAGCTGCAGTGAGGACACGGACCTTTCTGCGCTCTGTGAAAGCAACTTAGGTTTGCTTCTCTTTCTCACAGAGTGGCAATAATGGCAAATGGGACTTGGAAGCAAGAGTGGCATTGGGCTGCTGTTCAAATAGCTCTTAGGATTGCAATAATACGAGGCACAAAAGGTCTCCAAACAACCCAGCACAATTTAGAATTTAATCTGGAAACAGCAACAGTGATGAGATTCCAAGTGGGGTCCTTCTGAGGTCCAAGACGGAACTCCCCAAAGCAAGCAATTTTGACAAGCCAGCAAAAATAAATGCTTTCCCCACCCCACAACTCTCTTCTAACCATCTTTGTAACAGATATTCACCCCGAATTTCCTTTGGCAAGAACCAGCAAAAACTGTTCTATTGACTCTGATAGGAACTGCCCACAAGTATATTAATGCATCTGAAAGATATAATAAGGCAATATAATAAGAATTAGCAGAAATGGGAATCTCAATTTGCAGGCAACCTGGATCATTTAGTTGGTTCTGCATGGATTGCTATAAAATGCAGAAACAGAAAGAACAAACTCAGCCATCTTTCCTGTACCTTTGACCATATCCCGACAGCATCCCAGTTCTGTTAGGGTGTCGACTTTGTATTGTCTAGGGAATAGTACTGGGTGGTTTGAATGGATGTAAGTCATGCTTTGAAAAAGAACATTAGAGGAGGCGAAGAAGGCTCTGTTCAGCCTAGAAGTTAAGGCTGCACATGGAGCTTTGGGGGAAATTCACACAGCCCACATTGGTCTATTCTGAGTATCATCTCTGAAGCTGTTCTCAGGACTGGTGAATGGCTTCACGAATGTCACCATCAGTCACGCTGTTGTGCCCATATGCCCATGCATGGCCACCATAGGAAAATAAATGTGGAATTATGCTATTTATGATGGTGTATGTACAAACAAAGAAAGGCAGCATGAAACAACAGAATCGGGGGTGCTTCCAGATTATAACTGTTTTGACGTAGTGTTCAACTGCGTTTCTTTGCCATCTTGGAACTTCTTCCCATATGAAGAAATAGCTTCTATGGAAACACTGAAGGGGGAATTAGAACTGGAGAGTCCAACCATTAGGGGCCTGTGGGCATATTTGCCAGCTGAAGAAACTGTTGTGGGAACCCCACGCACTACAACCAAGCACACCCCACAACCTTTCCTATCGACAACAACAGAATTCTTTCAAGTCTAAATTCAGCAGGAGCAGAGGCACCCATGGGTATCACACTGGTGGCCCCTGAACTAAAGACTATTCCAGGCAAGCACTCTTTAAAACAAGCAGGAATAACACTTAAAGTAATGTCTGCATGTTGCTGATAAGGACACATTTCCACATCCACACCTGCAACAGTTTCTTCACCAATTTTAATTTGGTGGCATTAATTTTATGGAAGTCCCCATGATGATGGAGGGGAAATGAAAACCTTATTCATAATTTAGTTCTACCAGCATAAAAACTAACATAGAAGTGGGAGGAGGGGGTCGCTGCCAAGTCCCACTCCCTCCAATGCATTACCAATACCATGATATGAGTTTGAGAGTGGTGAAGGTCTGAAGTAAGGATATTCCTCTATCTCTGAGTTCTGTGGGGTTCTACATAGCATGGAGAGGCTCCCCAATTCTTCACTCATGGGGCACTGTAATGGCTGTAATGGCAATGTGCTGGAGGGGTTGTTTACACACAAGTAGAACAAACACTCAACTAGGGCTGTGGTCTTCCCGAAACCATATCATACATTAAAAGCTGCTCACATGCACGGCCACCACTCCCACCAACATTTAGGAATCTGGTGATTACGGGTGTTTTTCTAATTAGATGAAATATTTCCTAAGCCAGGGCAATCTGCAGTAAGCATGTACATTTTGAAAGGGGCAAAGGAGTTCATTGCCCAGATATCTCTATTTAAAGGAGATTTGCTTTTGTTCAGCAGAGCACATGGCTGGGAAATGGCAAAGTGCCAGGATGAAACTGCTCCTAATTTTCGGAGGAGGCCACTTGCTAATTACACAAACTGCAGGTGTGAAGAGAGAAGCTCAAAGTAATCAATAGCAGTAATTAATCTGCTAGACTGGAGCTAAAGAGCTAACAGCTGGACATCAGCAATGGACACATGCAACAAGATCAGCAATAATTACCTCTTTAAATATTGAATTTCCATAGCAACAATTAGGTGGATAAATAAAGGCTTGAAATCAAGGTACCAAAGCAGGATGCAGAACTACCAACACAACCCTCCTACCAAACTATAGCTGTTTTTAAAACACAGCAATATTATTCTTAGGCAGGCTGGTCTCTGATGCAGCGGCAAGTTCCCTTTCTGCAACTTCTGGGTCCCCCCCGGCTAATGTCACCTAGCTGCTTCTGAACCTCAGATCAACTTCTTTTTGTTCACCCACCACTCCCTGAGGAGAGCAGGTCAACAGCAGCAATAATGGCTCCAAGTACAAAGCGTGTTTTCCCCATAATGTGATGAAATGAACACATTAGCTAGCTTGTTACTGCAAATTAGGAATTCATTTCTCTAGAGAGTTCTGCAAGCCCTAGATCACGAAATCCCAATAGGTAGACTATATTTTCTCTGCTGGGTCTTGTGCTCCCCTCTGTAACAATCCTTAAGTGAACTCTTGAAGCTTATTTGAAACTTTGCAGAGAAGAATGCTTGGCACCTATGCAAATGGTGCCATTCCATCGTCAATCGTTCAACTCCAGTTTCAGTTTTTGGAGATTTCGTATTGCTTCTTTCTAAATAGCCTGCGTGAGGAACACCTTCACCCCCAGCTCACTTGGTTCCGCAGAAGCCTTGTTCCACATTCCCTCCTTCACCCATGTGCGATCTGCTATGACAGGGTTGGGAACCTTCAGCCCACAGACCACATTTGGAGCACCAGGCCTCACCTTTTGACCCACAAGGCCATTTTCCCTAATTATCACATACACTATCAGGTGTGGGCAAGTGGGACTACAAAGGAAGAAGAAGCTTAAAATGAGATCCTGAGGAGAGAAAAAAAGAAATGCAAGGTTACTGTGATTTAAATCATGGCTCCTCTTGTCTTCAGTCCAGTTCAGTCTTTTGCTGGGTTCTTTTCAACTGAATCCAGGTGAAACTACAAAGGAAGAAGACACTTAAAATGAGATCCTGGTGGTTCCTTTGCTGGAGCAAGGCACACTCCCCCTGCCCTTCAGCTGGAGTACACCTTGCTCCAAGAGCACCAAGGGTTTTCTGTTGAAGCCGCTGCTAAAAAGGAGTCTTCCCTCCATTTTAGTAGTGGATCCCATGCAAACTGCTTGGTGCTACTGGAGCAGCAAAGCTCCTTGCACTGCGGCTTCCAAGCACTCAGCTATCAGTTCCCAGCTGCCTACCGGGCACTTGGGAACAGATTTGGATGATCATGACATCAGGTGACTGACAGGTGGTTTGCCCCATTCATCTGTCCAAGTTGTTCCACAAGGGTGGGACCAGAAAAAGCTCCAACTCATGCAGCCAAAAAGGTTCTCCACCCCTGCTTGCCACCTACTTTACAAAGGATATTCCTCTATTTGAAGGTTGTTGGTGAGTAGGCCTCCATTTGAAGGGATTCTCTATGTCCAGTTTTAAAAATAAAGAACCAAAAGAAAGAGGAACAGGGGCCCTGAAATTACCTACCAGCACTTCACACCTGGACAGCAGACTGAGGAAGCATAGAGGTTACCTGTTCACAGTCTACTCCATTGTGCTGAAATGTAGTTCTACATTTGCATATACATACATACACACACACACACACACACACACACACACACACATATGCATATGCAAATATGAATCCCTTTTCTGGCAATGCTTTCCTTCTTCTATGCTGAAGCTAAACTGTTCACCCTAATAGCAGGGCTTTCTCACTGGTGGCACCCACATGTTGAAATGTTCCTTGGGGTTCTATCTATTTTTATTTGAAATAGTTCTAGGATGCCGTTAAGGGCAAAAGCCATATCAAGGCAACTCACACGTTAAATGTACAAAACAAGCACAATAAGCATATTTAATAAATGCCAAGCTAAACTGAACATCTAGAAAGAACATCCAGATGGCCCAGAACAAAGCAATTCAAATACAGACTAAAATCAGTGGCATAGCAAGGTCAAGTGGTACCCGGTGCAGAAAATTTCTTGTCACCCCCCACATTGAAATTATTAAAAGAAGGAAAAATAAGATACTTACAGTTGCAAGTGTTATTTTCTGGTTTATTTACTTAACATCATGAGCATAAGCACTTAAAACCTTTTTTCTGCGATGGGAATTTCTTATTTTAAAAACATAAATTTTTGCCATTTTGTCACCCCCCTCAGTGGTGACACCCGGGGCAACCCGTAACCACCACAAACCCCTTCCTATGCCACTGACTAAAATTCAGCAGCAATCTCACAAAGCAAAGCACAATCTCAAGCAAAGGCCAGGGAGAGCCAGTAGGAAAGCTGGTCGGGTATAGGCTCAGTCCCTTTCCTTTGTGATCTCCAGCCTAACTTCTCTTAAGAGGCAGGCACATGATGATCTCCACATGCAGACAGGCTAATATGGGTGAGGGTCCTTCATGACAGTCAGGCCCAAGCCGTTTAAAGGTTTTAAGGTTAAAAATAAGCCTTTTAATTTGTGCTAATAAACATCCAGGCAACCAGTGCAACTGGCGCAGGGTATAGGATACATGTCATATGGGGCAACCTTTCGGCTCCCACCAGGGCTCAAGTGGCCACATTTTTTTTTGCTAGCGGAATTTTCCAAGCCACTTTGAAGGCAGCCCTACACAGAATGCACTGCAATCATCTAACCTGGGCTTCACTGGTACATGAACATCCGAGGAAAGATCAGACCTCTCTGGATAGGGATACACCTGATGTATCTGCCTGCCTAAACTACAGTGAAAATGTACAATAAATACATCCTTGAAAACCTCAAACTTACTTTGGTGGAAATCTGCATAAAATCTCTTCAATAAATCTCACCACAGGATTCCAATTCTCACAGGCTCTTGTCTGAAAAGTACATTTTATTTCACAAACAACTCTCGAGCATTGATTTCTGCCAGTAGCACTTCTGAATCTCTGTAGCCCGCAATATTTCTGTACGTGGAACTTCAAAGTTTGTAATATTGATTTGTATGGCACATCTCAATTGTCTAACAGTGAAAATGCTATTTTTGACCAGCAAAAATTGAAGCTGGATGATACACTTTGCTTTGCTCAACACAATTCTGAAGCATTTTGGAGTTCATTTAACATAGAACATTTGATTTGCAAGAATTTTCTGTGGTGGTAGGGGAACATAAAGGAATAGTGAATGCTGACATCTGCGGTCACTTCTGCACTGTAGTCACAATAAATTTTGAAGAAAAGTCTCCTACCTTATCCCCTGCCCTTAGTTAAAGGTATAAAAAGGGGCTCCGTCTGCTAGAACTGAGAGGCCAATAATGTTATTTTTTTCTTACTTATTTAGAAACCAAATGTATCCCTTCACACCTGCTTTCTCCTTAATGAGTTGGCTATCGAAAAAACTTCAGATTAGCACCTGCCAGCTCCCTGCACTAATAGGAAGATCATTTTGTACCAGAAAAAAAGTCACAATAACACTGAAAGAGAACACATTAGCACAAGCGGGAGATGACTCTGGGCCACTTCTCATGTTGCATTTCAAAGACACAGCTGTGTCTTAGTCCTGCATGTAATGTACACATTTGTAAATATAACTCAAAGAACACAGTACTATTGTTAAGCATCTCCAGAAAGGAAACCTTGGATAACTTACCCTTGGCAGGGCCGGCTCAATACATTTTAACACCTGGGGCGAACCACAAGATGCAGCCCCCTTCCCCACTAGGAAAGAAGGGGTGAGTGAAGATCTCACCTCCTAGCAGCTCCTAGCAGCACCACAATGCACAATAAGGGCTAGACTGTTGCTTTTGGGGACACCATCCCTATGTACCATTCGGGCTGATCTGAAGACCTGATTGTGACTTTGTACTATCCTCTGAGAAGAGGGTTCACGCTGAGGGTACCAGACCCTTCCAGGATTCAAATCAGGTTCCCAAGGTGTCTCATATCCACAAACAAAGAGACAGAAAAAAAAGCCCTTGTGTTCTTTGGTGGCTAATCCACAGTTCGCTCACTCTGCCTGCCATCTTCCCAACTCTGACTGCAATATCCCTACCTGGTCACCTCTCACATCACTTAATGATCCATCTGCACCATGGTGCCTACAGTAAACTACTTAATTACCATAGCTAAGCAGGTGGCTTGTTAAATATTCATCAAATTTCATTTATTCATTACCATAGAAAGCACTCCTTTTGAAACCTGCCGCTCGTGCATGTGGCTATTTTGTGTAACCATGTGGTGCCATGGTTATTTTAGTACGTCCCATTCTGCTTGGCGATGCCGCCGTCTGTTCTATCCTTTGCAAACGTCTGCTACGATTCAGTCAAAGCCCATTTCTATTTCCGTCCGTGACTTTCGACAGCCGAATAGACCTAACGTGGCACAAGCCAACCTGGATCCTGCTGAATGCTTAGAAAGAGAGATTGGGCGGGGGGTGGAGGGTGCAAAGACAGTCTAACGGCAACAGCAGCAGGGTGCAAGGCTGCAGGATGGAGAAACGGTATTCATCCCTTCCCTGGGAAACTGTCTCTTTTTCCCAGCAGTTTTTATTTTAATCATAGAGCTGTACTGGGGGGAAGCAGTGAAAAGCTGGTGTGGGGCAGGGGGCAACAGCTGCAGCTTCCCCCTCCCATTCACACATGCACTTTAAACTTCCCAGGCCTAGATTTCCATCAGTGTTGCTTTGTAGGGTAATTCCTCACAGAACTCTAGCCCAATGGTTGCCATCAATTTGATTTGAACTGATTTTAGAAATGAATTGATTTTAGAATGCTGTATTATTTTACTGTTGTTAGCCACTCTGAGCCCAGCTTCGGCTGGGGAGAGCGGGATATAAATAATTATTATTATTATTATTATTATTATTATTATTATTATTATTTGGTCATAGCCCTCACATGTCAGTCTGCTGCCATGGCATCTCTCTCCAAATATAGTCCATACTATGGCATAGGACTGACTCCAAGAAATATATTAATGCATCCAGCACAGCCTATAAGTACAAACCTGGACAAAGGATTCAATTTTAGGTTTCATCACAACCAAGGCAAGTTCAGTATTGTGTTTTTCAGGGGTGCCAACTTGAATAACACATTGGGGGGCAGGTAAGCCCCATCCCACATAACTGATCACATGAAGCAGTGCACACACACCATTTGAATGGCAATGCCCATCAGCTGGGGGAGGTGGCACCCTCAAATATTTTACTGGGAGGCCAAAGCCCCCTTGGCCCCTAGGAGTTGGCTCCTATGGTGTTTATTTACTTTCCCCTTTTTGTCCTGTAGATTGCTTTGAGTGTTTTGTGCTGTGAAGTGATTTATATCCACTAAATAATAGTTTGTTATGAATTTGTGGGTGCTAGACATTATTGGGTCTAATATATGTTAGAATTTAATTACGGCTTATGTGTGAAAACAGATTGCTAGGCCTATGTGTGTATTTGAGCTGTGTACTAGATGCTTCTAACTCCCTGGTTTCCTTTGGAGGTATTAGCCTGGGAATGAGCCATTAAACCAAAACATGAAAACATTTAAAATAAAGGACTAAGTGTGAAAAGGCAATGACTTTTTAAATATCATTTTCCTTCACAGAAAAAGAAATGAGGTCTCCTTCACATCGTCAATCAGCTTTTGCTACACAACCACATTTCTGAAGGCAAACAAGCTAATTCAAAGCGAGGGCATTACCCATTAGTTTCATTGTTTCAGTCATAATATCACATAGCCAATGTTGATTGGCTAACCTCAATGTTTCTAACAACAAATAAATAAGTAAATAAATAAATATTATTATTAAGATTATTAAGATTGATATTATATCCCACCTTTCTTCCAAGGAGCTTGAAGTGGCGTACATGGCTCTTCCCCTCCACAATTCTTCCTCACAACAACTCTGTGAAGTAAGTTAGACTGAGAAACAGACCCTGGTCTGAGAGGACAGAGCCCTGATTGACTCTAGCTGCAAAGGTTGAGGTACTAAGAGGCCAGAGATCATCTTGGCTGTGAGTCCTGGAAGACCAGCTCCCTGCCTAGCAGGTCTTTTTCACCTAGCCTAGCAGGGTGGACCCTAATTGACTCCAGCTACAAAAGCTGGAGCTGTTGAACAAACTCTTGGGGGTTTTTTGTTTGGAGGGAGGTTGTTGCTGCTATTTTTTTGTATCTTTATTTCAGATCTTGTTGCCATTTATGTGGAAACTATTCAGTTGCGTTGTGCATTTTTAATGTTTTATTTGTTTATGACTACTTGTGTTATGTTAGAGTTAGGTGGTTTTTCATGTTGTAAACCACTTTGAGCATGGCTTGAATTGTGGAAAGGTGGCATACAAATAAAAGTATGTATGTATGTATGTTGCCCACTGAGCTTAATGGCTGAGTGGGATTCGATCTCCCAGGTCCTAGTCCAACACTCTAGCCACTACACCACATGGGCCATCTTTTCTTCTTCTTTATGTACCATAATAGTACCCATCAAAGCTGGAAACAGACGAAAAAGGTACCAGGGAGGAAGGTACTGAAGGAAGAGCATACGTTGGGCCGTCTTACCCATAGGCGCTAGGGGTGCTGGGCACCCAGGCGCCGGGCTCTCAGGGGTACCAGGCCAAGAGTTGGGTCCGGGGAAGAGCCCACCCGTTGGTTGGAGCGCCGCAGCGGGCTCTTCTACTGCGGGCGGCTCTGCACCGTGAGTTTGGTGGTGACTGAGCCAGCAAGACACTGAGGCAGATGGCCAGCTCCACCCTCCTGCGTACCTGGGACTGGGCAACCAGGGGGGCAGATCTTTGCACCCCAGCGCCGCATATGCTTAAGACAGCCCTGAGCATACGGCTACAGAAAGAGCATTCACATTGGGGTGGAACTAGCACAGGGCCACAGGAGTGAGCATTTTAACTGCTTTTCATGCACCCCCTTACAATCTGGCAAAATAAGGGGCATAACTCACAACAAAGAAAGTGTCCACAAAATTCACATTCCACCCGTTTCAGCACCATACTAATTCTCACACATGTATGTCTTGCTCCCAGTTATACTCCATTGGGGGTTTGTGGTCCAAAGTGGTGTGAGTGACATTGCTCTCACACACATGTACTTTCCTCCTGAGTACACCAGACAAGCTCATGCGTGAATTATATAAGCAAGCCAAAGAAGAAATAGTCTTGACAGAAATATTATCATGACATTCAGAAAGATTTCAGGAGGTTGTGACATATTGCAAGGGGAAAGCTATCGCAGTTATACAGAAATGTTGCAAAGCACTGAATGAATGACCACACCGTAGAATTGACTGAAATTGCAGATTTTGCACGTCTGCTAGGTATTTAGTAGCACTATTCTACTCTAATGCAATTATAAATGTCGAACTGAACTCTGCCAGAATTCAGCAGCAGAAACCTTTTTCCTCTGCTATTTCTCCAGATTCCTGTTATAACTCTCAAAAATGAAAGGTCAAGCTACCTACCTTCTCTTTATTACCCATGCAGTCTGGTTCTGTGAATGTTTACTCAGAAGTAAGTCCTGTTGATTTCAAGGGAGCTTATATCAAAATTGCATGCGCTTCACACTGAAGTCCACAATCCTTTTGCACATATTGTACAGTACTCTCGAAAGTTTCTCCTACTCCCTGTTTGTTTTCAAATAATCTTCAATACGTTCTAGGAGGCGGTATTGACAGAAGGAGAAGCACACCTACTGTAGGCTGGTAACTAAGTGCAGCTGCAGTTGCAATATTCTGTTAGGTATTTTTTCGGGTACATAGAAAAATGCAAAGGTGGAAGCTATAAGCGAAGGCAAGGGGTGGAAACCAATGCATTAAAAGGTAAGGCTGGAATCCTGGGCACAGTTATTTGGGCAATAGACATCACTGAACTCAGCAGATGTTATCTCTGAGCAAACATGCATAAGACCAACATGCATTAGTCTTAGACAGTGCTTTTTTCGGGGGGGGGGGGATATCCCTAAACATTTTGTGAATCTAAGTTTGGCCTCATTGAGGGGCAGTGTTTCAATATGAGGAAAATGAGAGTACCCCTAAACATTTTTTTAAGAAAAAAGCACTGGTCTTAGACATTGTTAATTGTCTAAGGGGAGAGCCAAACTCCTGGCCAACAATGACAAGGCTTAATAGAGTAGTGCAGTCACTCCCCTCCCCATAGCCCTATCACTTGCAACAGCCAGGGCAGAAGGTAGGGGCGTGGGGGTGTTATTTGCTAGCATGATAGCAAAGAGATCCAGATCAGGTCTGTTGCCATCAGTTGATGGCAACAAGGCCAGCTCAAGAAGCAGTGGATCCTGGGCCGGGCCAGCCCTGCACCCAAACTGTGGGAATTAGACTGTAGCTCCCATTTGTAAAGAATGAGAAAGATAGCCCTGGGTCGTTTGACCCTTTAGTTCTCTTTTCCCTCCTATAAAAACTACACAAGACACTCTCCAGTGTGGTGTAGTGGTTAAGAGCGGTAGGCTTGTAATCTGGTGAACCAGGTTCGCGTCTCCGCTCCTCCACATGCAGCTGCTGGGTGACCTTGGATTAGTCACACTTCTCTGAAGTCTCTCAGCCCCACTCACCTCAAAGAGTGTTTGTTGTGGGGGAGGAAGGGAAAGGAGAATGTTAGCCGCTTTGAGACTCCTTCGGGTAGTGATAAAGCGGGATATCAAATCCAAACTCTTCTTCTTCTTCTTCTTCCTTTAAAGAATATATAACTTAGTGTACTTGCAGTTGCAGATTATACACACACACACACACACACACACACACACACACACACACACTGCAGGTGGATGTTTCTTTCAGTTGCTAAAACATCTTACATAGATTAAACCGTTACAGACTAACTAACATTTAGAGACTGACTGATACAGTGGTACCTCGGGTTACAAACACTTCAGGTTACAGACTCCACTAACCCAGAAGTAGTACCTCGGGTTAAGAACTTTACCTCAGGATGAGAACAGAAATTGTGCGGTGGCAGCGGGAGGCCCCATTAGCTAAAGTGGTACCTCAGGTTAAGAACAGTTTCAGGTTGAGAACGGACCTCCGGAACAAACTAAGTTCGTAACCAGAGGTACCACTGTACTGTCAGTAGCACAACACAACATGCCTGCTGCTCCGTTAAGACTCACAAGACTGTTAATAACTGAACCAACTGAAAATAACTGCCTCAGGCATATGACACCACAGGGTTCTGCAGCCCTTTGAAACAAGAACCCTTTACATATGCCTTTCGGATGCTAACATCCCACAAAACCACCCCATTTGGGGCAGTTAACTGTGGCTTCTGCCACTCAGGATATCACTTGTGGTAACTTCCACCCACCCAAATGGGTGGACACATTTGGGTGTTCCTCACTGGTGGGGCTCACCTACTGGCAATGGAGTTTCCTCACCAGTGGAAGTCAGCATATTCAGGCAAAGGGACACCTCTGCCTCATTTCCCCCCCCCAAGCACAGTGGGTCAAGGGTCTGGATTGCCCGACAAGTCATACTATGGCCCCTGACGGGGGGGGGAAATTCCATGCTTTAATACCAGTCCTGCAAGCCCACCAATGTCATTAGTGGGCCAGTGGGATCTGTCTCTCCCATGCAATTTTGTCAACACCTTTCCTAACATGTACACATGTGTGTGCGCACACAGAGACTTTGCCGTTTTCCCGATATGAAAGACTAAGCCACAAGAAGTGTGGCTGGAGCAGATAAAGGGGCGGGGGAAATCCCTCTGTCTTCAAATTGGCTGCCTCGGAGATTAAGCAGCAGGAACAGATCCTCGCTGATTCAAAAGCTGCCCCCGTGTCAGAAACCAGAGGTGCCTAAAACAAGATTTGGGTTGTAATCCTTAGACAAATTATATGCCCTGGTTTATGAAAATACGAGGACTCAATTATGAAAGGATGTTATTGAGGACACCTTCTAGTGAGCATCATTATACCTTAGCAGCATCAGATGGCAGGGCTAAAGACAGACTGTCGTTTTGGCTGAGCCACAATACATTTCCTTTTATGCCTCTGCCTCTGCTTTCTCTGGCAAGGAAAGCTTCAGCAATGTGACGACGTCTACATAAAGCCAAACATGAGCCATGCCGCAGTACTTAAAGATCGATATTATTGGCCTGGCTACCAGACAGACTACACCACAGGGGAATAGCTTGATTAGCAGAAAAGTCAGTATCACATCCTTTCCTGTCAAAAAGTAAGGCTGGTATTTCACATGCTTTTATGACAAGACTGGAGAGCACGGGGTTTTCGGGAGAAAGGTGTAGAGATGGCGCAAAACTTCTTTAGCTCAGCAAAGCATTTGCATTTGGTAAGACCCAAGATATGTCTGTGTAAGGGCAGGTTCACACATGTGTCTTTGACACTTGAGGGCAACAGCTTCAAGGGGTGGGATTTGTAGGTGTGAATAGGCCATAACACCATGAGTAGATCTTCCAGCTCATAGAATCATAGAATTGTAGAGTTGGAAGGGACCCCAAGGGTCATCTAGTCCAACCCCCTGCAATGCAGGAATCTCAGCTACAGCATCCATGACAGTTGGCCACCCAACCTCTATTTGAAAGCCTCCAAGGAGAGGAGAGTCCACCATGTTCCAGGGAGTCTGTTCCTCTGTCGAACAGCTCTTACTGTCAGAAAGTTCTGCCTGATGTTTAAGTTGCAATCTCCTTTCTTGTAACCTGAAACCATTGGTTCAAATCCTACCATCCAGAGCAGGACAAAACAAGCTTGTTCTCTCTTCCCCTTGAGATATTTGAAGATGGCTATCATATCTCCTCTCAGTCTTCTCTTTTCCAGGATAAAGATATGCAACTCCTACATCTGAAGTGCAAAGGCTTTTCGGTAGGATCTGCAGGGATTGGGATAAATTCATCTGGTCCACATTTAAATGTGGGCGTACCTAATATGGATGGAAGCATTTGTCAGTTTTTGTTCTCTCAGTTTCTGGTTAAGTTCTTCACATTTTTCCAGCAGTTTGTGGAGGGGGATTTTTGTGGTTTTTTAAAGACCTCATGAAACGACATCAGCATTTTCTTTCGAATGTCTCCTAATAAATACATTTTATATGCAATTTTGACTAATGTATATTTTTGCAACATTTTTTCCTAATAAAATTCATTTTTGTCTTGTATTTTCAATATATCCACTTTCATGCACACTTTCCCATAATACATGCATTTTTGTAAACACTGGATGGTTGGTGAACTGCATAACAAAATTCAGATAAGTGCATATTTCAAAGGATTGCCATGTTTCGATTCACATATTGTTTTGGAAAGTGCAAATTTGATAGATTCAAGCTGTCTTTTGAAAAACTGCACTTCTCTTGAGTTTTCCAGTGCAGTTTTCCCAAACAAACCATGTATGCAAAAATATATTTATTGGGGGAAATGACAAACAGAAACTGTGAAATTGCTGGGGTGGTGGGGAAGAAGTATATATAAGAAAAAACATAGACAAAAATGAGTACAGGCTTTTCATGTGGCTTTAAAAAAAAAAGTCACAAACTGATGTGGAACTGAAGCAAACTGACTTAAGAGCGGAAAAACGAAAATCTGAGAAAAGACCAGAAGGCAGACCCAAGAAAAGGGGAAGTCCAATACTCCATGAAACATATTCACACCTTCACAATACTTCTGTAAAAGACGAGTAAGATTAGACCAAGCAAAACAAAACTGTCCTCACATTCACCGACTAATGTTTTTATACAAGTTTTAAATCTGTTTTGAGGTTCATGTCAAGTCAGGAAGGCCTCTACACTAAACCGGATGTCTGTGTTGCACCTAAAAGCCAGAGAAGAATTTCCCAAGGAGTCACCATATGTGCCTGGAACGGTCTTCTGAAGCATTATCTTTAAAGAGATAAATCAATAGTGAAAATAGGCTTGTTTATACTGCTAGATCCCTGCACTGATTGTTTAAGAAGAGGATATGCTCCAGAAATTGCTTTGTGAAAACTCAGAGGATAAGAGTATAATAAAAATTTATAGCAAAGGCCAGAAGCATCAAGACTAATGGAAGCAATGCTATTAAATCCCTGGCTCCATGCGGAGGTAGCCTTCACATATCCTTCACCCAGAAAGCTAGCAGTTTCGTAGTTCTGATGTGACACTGTGAACCGTGTACCAAAAGAGGAATGAGAGGCACCTCCAAAAGAATGCAAGAAGAGTCCCTGTTGGATCAGACCAAAGGCCTATTGAGTCCAGCATCCTCTTCCCTCCAGTGGCCAACCACATACCCATGGAAAGCCCACAAGTAGGAGAGGAGGACACTGGCCCTCTCCTTCTGTTTCTGCCCTTCAACTGGAATTTAGGTGCCTGTTGCCTCTGGAACTGGAGGCTATCTAGCCATCATGACAAGTAGTCATTCACAGACTGATCCTTCATGAATTTGTCTAATCCCCTTACAATCACACCGTGTGGTGTGGTGTTGTTGTTTTACTGTTAGCATTTGAAGAACCCTGGGACTGTGATGCTGCTTTGGTGGCCAGCTCTGATGATGCACCTGGAGACATGTTTCAAGTGGAGCTACAGGAACTTCTTCTGCAAAGCACGTTGAGTGTGCCCATCCTGATCATCTGCATGCCAGTTGCAAATCCTATTATCTAGCAGCTTAGTACACTAAATCTGGCCTGTGGGGTTACACGGACACAGCTGCTTCCTTGGCAGAAGGACCTTTATAAAGTTGCTTCCATTCCAACCTCACACTATCTTCTCTTCCTTTAGCCATGCCACCAAGTCACAGCTCTGTATGCTTCAATGGTAGGCAAGGAGGGTTGCGGCCACTGCTGTGCAGTCACTGCACCCCTTTGTGCCTACCCAATGCTCCAGGTTGACTTGTAATCTATCAATGCGCTAGTCCTTGTTATGCCCCTTCATGCAGATTTATGTGCCAACACCCAGGCAAATTCTGTCATGTAAGCTCCAGCGCATTGGATGCCCCTGAATAAAATGGACTTTTGCTCTCCTGTTCTCACGAAGGTTTCCTTCCTCCTGACATCTGTCAGCTTCGCCACGACTTAAAAGCCGAGGCAAGGCACAGAGGGTCCAGTCTCCTCTGATGCTGCATCCAGGTCCCTGCCATGCCTTCTGGTCTGCACTGCTTCTGTCGCAGTGATTATGAAGGCAGCAGTTGTACTGCAATTAGGATCCTCTTGGGCTGGCCAATCTGCATTAGCCACTGATGCCAGCTGCTCCATCGCCAGAAACATCTTCTTGGCACATCTTCCTTGTAGGCACCCGTCCTTTCCTGGAATCTATCTCCTTTTCCAGACCGCTGCTGCTATTCAGTTAGGCCTCCAGCCAACTCATCTGCCTCCTTCTACTGCGGACTTTATTCACTTAAGCAGTTCTTTTAAAATGCTACCTGTGCTTCACGGCCAAGGTCTGTGCTTCGGGCTCTGGCTGAGCTGGAAACAGAGATTCATCCTCTGAGTCTCCCCACTGCTGTTTTCCTCTCTCTCTCTCTCTCTCTCTTTCTCTGAGTGGTACAGATGTTTGAGGGCTTCCAAGGGGAATGCAGCGTCCCTGAGGCCCCATCTCAGGCTCTTCTTGTACTAACCTTCATCTTTCCAGATGATGCATATTCCTCTTCCACATATTCTGCATGTATTGTTTCATTTTCTTCTGGAAATGAATCCAGACAGCATTTCATTCATTAAACACAGACGTGGACCATTTGCTTCAAGGGTTTCTTCTTTTCTAAAAAAAGAAGAAGGATGAATGAATGAACAAAAATAAAGGAATTTGCTCACATACTTTGCTGTACTTCTTACAGCCACTGGACAATGCTGAGAAACGATTTTATTTAAAAGTACTAGGAGGCGTGTGTTGTTGCTTATTGCACATTTCTATAGTCCAGCCAATGACATATGTTCTCTGGAAAGGTCCCAAGATATTTTTCTGTGGTGGCTCCCTGCTTGTGGAATGCTCTCCTCAGCGAGACTCACCTTACACCATCATTATATATATTTAGGTGCCAGGCAAAAGCGTTCCTCTGTAATCAGGCCTTTGGCCTTTAACTACCTGTCTGAAGTAGGAGGGATGTTTTTGTTGTATTTCTTTTTCCTCTTAGTTTTAATGTATCTATGCAAGGTGTGTATGTCTGTGTTTGGTTGCATGATGCTTCGGGCTGCCCCAGGTAAGATAAAATGAATAACAAATGTAATAAATAATAATAATAATAATAATAAATATTTTCTTTTAATTTCATATGTGCTATGGACAGATATGTAAATCTATTTTGTAAATATAGAAACAAAACAAAACACATTAACCCAACTCAGACAGCATAGTCTTATTGGATGTAACATCATATGTGTCAGGTACAAAAGAGAAGAGGGCATCTTTAATAGCAGAATAGACAACTACTAAAGGTACAGTAGCCCTGCCCAGAGGCAGATTCGGGGAGTGCAACCGGTTTGCCCGCACTGGGCCCCAAATCAATAGAGCACTGTAGGGGGCAACAATGAGAAACAACAGAAGGCAAGAGGTGGGGGTACCAAATTCTGGTGTCAGACAGGGCACCACTAACATTTTAAAGCCCAAGAGGTCTGCTTCAGTATGTTGAATTCATTTACTTCCCAGTTGTATCTTTTCCACCAGTTTACAAGGCAGGAAGAGATATACTAAGGAAACATAGGCTACTGCCTCTGTTTCTCACTCTTAAGGTTTAATTTTGAGAGACCCTGGGAAGGAACCTGAAAAAGTAAGAATGGTAACGAGGCATCCCCCAAATCCAGAATTAAGGATAAAATTGGAGAAATGGTTTAGTAAGGACAAGTACCAGATACTCAGGAAAAGAGGAACAGTTGAAGCATATGTGTTTTGCATAAAATTATTCCAAACACTTCCCCTCCCTGGCTATATTATTATTATTATTATTATTATTATTATTATTATTACACAGCCCTTCATCCACAGAACTCAGGGTGGTTCACAACATAAAATTACAATATAAAAAACACAAGACACATAATAAAGATAAGAACAAAAACAGACCCTCCCACATGTAAAAGGGCATTGGATGTAACATAAACAATATAAGCATAATACAAGCATTTATGGCTATGATGTGATAGCTGTCATTCTAGATCTTATACACACTATGTCTAGACCTCTTTGTCCTTGATCTTTGTACTTGCACAGTTGCTGCAAGATCCATGTCCTGCTTCAACCTGTTTAAAACAGGGCTCAGCATTCTCCTCTCCATCACCCGTCAGTAGCACAGTATCTGCTTTCCATGGAGAAAGTCCCAAGTTTCTATCTCTTGGTGAGGCTGAGAGAGATCCCCGCCTGAAACTCTGAAGAGCCACTGTTTGTAAAGTGTAAGCCATACTGAACCAGATGGACCAACAGCCTGGCTGGGTAGAATGCAGCTTCTTCTGTTCCTGAAATCAGACAAAGCGAACTTGTGGTACTGGCGAAAAACTCTGCCGCTACTATTCAAGATCAGGAATCAGAAATTATGGCTCTAACATGACGGCCAATCTCCCAAACACCAATTTTCACGTAGCATGTGGACAAGCACAGAATTAAAAGTCCTTGGTGATCTTGCTTGAGATGCAATATAGGTGCAAAATTCCATGTAGTTGCCCTCCCTCTAGTGACCAATATAAAAATTGCAATGATGCACTTTTTGATTTAAACAATTTATATACTGCTTAACTACAAACATCTCTAACAGACCCCCCCAAGTGTTCCTATTTTCCAGGAACAGTCCCAGATTTACAGAAGCCATCCTGGTTTCTGATTTGATCCTAGAATGTCCTTTTCCTTAGGACGTCCCTATTTTCATCAGAGAAATCTTGGAAGGTATGGAGTTATCCGACCCCTGAGCAGAGGAGATAGAAGACACCTGAGGGCAGGCCTGTATAGGGAAGTGTGTTAATGTTTAATGTTTTATTATGTTTTTATATATTTTCAGAGTGGCTGGGACAACCCAGTTAGATGGGTGGGGTATAAATAATATAAATTATTATTATTATCATTATCATCATCATTATTGAATAGGTAAAGGTAAAGGGGACCCCTGACCACTAGGTCTAGTCGTGACCAACTCTGGGGTTGCGGCGCTCATCTCGCTTTATTGGCCGAGGGAGCCAGCGTACAGCTTCCGGGTCATGTGGCCAGCATGACTAAGCCGCTTCTGGCGAACCAGAGCAGCGCACGGAAACATCGTTTACCTTCCCGCTGGAGCGGTACCTATTTATCTACTTGCACTTTGACGTGCTTTCAAACTGCTAGGTTGGCAGGAGCAGGGACCGAGCAACGGGAGCTCACCCCGTCGCGGGGATTTGAACCGCCGACCTTCTGATCGGCAAGTCCTAGGCTCTGTGGTTTAACCCACAGCACCACCCGTGTCCAGAAATTATTATTATTATTATCATCATCATCATTGAATAGGAGGACCCTATTTTCATCAGAGAAATGTTGGTGGGTATGCTCTAAGTCATGTACAAGAAATGCAATACAGAAAACTTTTTAAAAATGGTAAAAACTGTAAAATCAGACTTGTTCTGGAGCCAGAAGACAACTGGGACATAGAAACTATAGGGGGCTGTATAAATTCATTAAACAAGAACTTAGGACATGGAAACCAATCAGCCTTAGCTAGCTTGGGTTAAAATGTCAGTGTTACCTAAGTTCTTTTTCTTTCTTTCTTTTTCATGTTTTGCTTATTCCCATCCTTCCTCTTCAGCTAAAGAGATCGCAAAACAAACTCAATGCATTTGTGTCAGGAGGCAAAAAAAAATCTAGGATAAGCAACAAAACTCTCTACAGGGTGCCTTTGGTTCAAGGTGTGCCAGGAAGAAGAAGAGGGGACAATGGGAGATATCTGTCTTGGGCAGACTGGCTGGAGGCTGGCTGGGAGAGTTGCCTTGGGCTCCATGGCTGCACTGCTGAGGGGAACAAGCCCTTCTTGAAATGGCCATGCTGTAATATTTGGACTCCCTGCATGTAGACTGGAGGTGCAAGTAGGTGAATAAACCATATTTCTTGAAGCTATGACAGTCCCTGCCACATCTTCAATTCTTCAAAAGAGCAGAAAACCTGAGTGAGCCCCTGGAACCCTCTGGAATCTTCCAACTGCTTGACAGAGAGTTGGGGTGGCACCCAACTTCTGTCTGTAACCATTCCAAGTAGACAAGTAAAGCTTTGCAATCAGTTCTTGCCTGTGGTTTCCTCGTGCCATGTTTGGGTTCAAGAATGACGTTATATGAACTAATGATCATGACCCTGGGGGTGGGAGTTGGGTAAGTGTTGCATTCTGGACAACACACGATAGCCTGCCTTGCTGCATAAGTTGTTGGTGCTGCTCTGGCTCGGTAAGCACATACACATTTCACTTCTTCTTTGCTTGTTCCCAATGGTTGTATCAATTTTAGGTTCCCCTACAGAGGACACCAAGGTGGGAATTCTTGCAGTTGTATAGTAAAGTTGCCCTGCGATGCAAGGGCAGCCAGTGGGCTCCATGCTGAACAATGAAGTATCATTTTTGGCTTGGCTTCGATACACATTGGAGCTTGAAGTTCTAGTTGGTTTTATATCAGTTCCTGGCCCGTGCAACAGCCAAACACACACACACACACACACACACACACTCTAACCCTCTCAGTTCTCTGGCATGATTGCTATACAAGGGGATTCTTGTTGTGCCATAAAGCCTACAGTAACATCTGTCCTCTTCCTAAGAATTGGCCTTGTAGCTCGGACTGCCAGATGTCCTATTATTCCTAAATAATAAATAATAAACATCACAGTTACACAAGAGCACAAAGGATGTTCCATGTAACACAAAAAAACTGTTCTGCAGCACTCAACAAAACAGACACCATAGTTCCACCCTGTCATGTATGGCTGTATTAATAATACCGAACACTTGTATAGCGCTTTAATGTGTTCAAAATGAATTAGCTGGTTATAATGCTTGCAACAGCGATGGGGGATGTTTTTCATCCCAGGGACCACATTCCTTTCTGACCTTCCAGGGGCCACATGCTTTTGGTGGGCAGAGTCAAAGACAAAAGTGTGCCAAGCAATGGTTATCTGGACCCCAACTTGGGTCTCCAGCTGTTTTTGGACTACAGTTCCCATCATCCCTGACAACTGGTCTTGCAAGTTAGGGATGCTGGGAGTTGTACTCCAAAAAGTAGCAGGAGACCCAAGTTTGGGAAACACTAGACAGTAGGCTAGTTTCTACACACACACACACACACACACACACACACACACACACACCCCCTCTTTACCCTCCATTCAGGCAAGCAAGAGGTATTACCAGAGTCTAAGGACACATTCCAGCCTGGTAAAAGCACTCGAGGGAGGTGAAAAATAGGTCCAGGGAGGGTGTGTGACCTGGGGAGAGTTCTGAGGGCCAGACAGAGGGGTGTGGAGGGCCACATTCTGCCCCCAGCTCTGAAGTTCGCTGCTTCTGCCTTACCTCAGGGGCATACTTCTTGCTCCCACTCCATACTGCAGATGAGTGGACCAAGGTCCAAGATGGTTTGTCCTTATGCCATGTAGTAAATTCATTGCAAAAGGGAAATTCCAACCAAGGACTTTCTGATTTGGAGCTCTGAGCCACTGTGATACACCAGCTCCTATTATTATTATTATTATTATTATTATTATTATTATTATAACACCATAAAACATTAAAACCTTCCCCATGCAGGGCTGCCTTCAGATGTCTTCTAAAAGTCATATAGTTGTTTATCTGTTTGACACCTGATGGGAGGGTGTTCCTAGTGTCAATAATGATTGAAATTGTTTAACTTACACCAAAAATGACGTGAACCCTAATATCTTCTTGTGCTACCAGAATGAAAGGTGGAGGGAGCACAAGATGGACCTAACTTTTATTTACTTTCATGACAAAAATAGATTTCCCGTAGAGCATGATTCCTGTAACATGTGAAAGCAAGTTTGATGGAGCCACTATAGCATATTCTATTCTATTTACACCACTTTCCATAAGCACTCATAAAGCATGGCACATAGTTATTTAAAACATTAAAATGTATGAGATCAGTTAAAGCATATTAAAGTAATATTTTGTATTATTTTATGTTAACGACATAGAGCATTTTTAATATTAAATGGTAAATAAATAAAATAATCGTGTTAAAGAAAACCAAGCGAAGGTTGTTGTTTTTTAATGGCCGTAACTCTAAGAACTGTGCTTGAGTTGAGTTGTAAATTAAATGCAGAGCATAAATGTGAAAATGCAAAGCAGACCTTCTGAAGGCAGTGTGGCACACCCGGAAAAGTTTTCCTTTTTTATATCCACTGAAAGTGACTTGTCCTGTGTCACCTTCCTCTACAGGTGAGTGGGCAGGTGGGAGCGTGAGCACAAACAGGAGGAAGGTTGCCTCTGATGTGACAGCACCAGGCTCATCGGCAAGAGCCGGAGACTCTTAGTGCCAGGTGTGTTAACCCCAGGGCTCAGCAGCAGCAGCAAAGGCAGCTCTTATGGGGGCAGCCTGTGACTCCAGGAAGTCTGGACTGAAGCCAGACAGAGCTGCTTGTCAAGGACAACCTGGCAGTCATTCCAAGGATGCTCATCGGAAAAGCATACCACAAAACAACAAGGAGGCCATCTCTGGGAAGAGGAGGAGGATTCCTGCTCACATATGATTTATATCAGTCTTTTACACCTCATCTTTACGCACAGGCACAGTGTCAGTCTAAGTGTTCAGCCTCCTTAGTCAAATAAGCATATCTTTGTTAATAGAAGGAGCACTAACCAGGGGAGGTGGAGGGATCCCAGATAGATACAAGAGTGTCCTGCATGTGTTTAGAGCGGAGGATGTGGTTCCTTTCCTCCCTCAACTGCTCGGTGGACGGAGAGAGAATATTTGGAAAATGGCAGGGCAGAAGGGATGGGTCGTTTGCAAGCTAGGTGTCACGGTGATGAGAGAGAGAGAGAGAGAGAGAGAGAGAGAGAGAGAGAGAGATTTAAAAATGCTAAGAAAGCTTTGACCTGTTGTTGTAACTGGCATCCGTCTGTCTCGAAAGACAATGGAGTGCACCTCTGGGGGCGAAGTCAAATCACTGGAGAATCACAGTGCCTCTAGTGGCTGCAGAGCCCGATAACTCGTAACTGCTGCCTCCCGTGTTGTTTATGCTATGTTTGCAGCACTAAAGTGACCTCTCTGGGGTGCAAGCCTGGGCAGTGTGTTTGAAGGTCCTGGGATACCCAGATTACAACAACAACAACAACAACAACAACAACAACAACAATTTATTATTTGTACCCCACCCATCTGGCTGGGTTTCCCCAGCCACTCTGGGCAGCTTCCAACAAAGATTAAAAATACATTAAAATATCACACATTAAAAACAGGGCTGCCTTCAGATGTCTTCTAAATGTCAGGTAGTTGTTTATCTCTTTGACATCTGATGGGAGGGCGTTCCACAAGACACACACACACCCTGTCGGTCTCTCTGATGTGGTCCAAAGGATAGGAAAGCAATACAGTAGTACCTCTGGTTACGAACTTAATTCGTTCCGGAGGTCCATTCTTAACCTGAAACCGTTCTTAACATGAGGCGTGCTTTCGCTAATGGGGCCTCCCACCGACACCGCCGCATGACTTCTGCTCACATCCCGGGGCAAAGTGCACAACCAGGAGCATCTACTTCCAGGTTAGCAAATCTCGTAAGGAGGATGGTACGTAACCCGAGGTTCCACTGTACAGTTGGCACCAGCTTAGCTACAGGAGTTGCCAGAAGGAGGTGTGCAAGAGGCCTCCAACCATCTCAGAGTCTCAATTCTGCATTTGTGTAGGGTTTAGTCTTTAGCTGTTTCTTCTCTCAAAGATTTCCAGCAAGGCAACTTTAGCCTAGTATTTCAGGAAAGGGCTTGACCTGAAGAGCATTGTCCTAACCACACTTTAGCCTTTGTGTACTAATCCTGCAAATGCATTCAGTGTCAAATGGTGTGGTATTCAATCTACTATATACTTGAACAGGGAGTGAAAGGTAACAGATATGTGCCAATTCTTTTCCTTTTTTTATTTGATGAGCACTCCAGCATTGGAGAAGTTAAGCACGACATCTTTTTAAAACTAAATAAAGGTACATTATGTTTTAAAGAGAAAGCTAAAAGCAGAAGAGTAATGGAATAGAAGGGCATTGGCTGGAAAGGGTGAGAAGGGAATGAGCTTGTGAGCTTTCGCTGCTTTTAAAAAAATAAAATAAAATACAGTATTATTATCTGGAGTGCGGCTATGATAAGATGGGCGCAGGACATTGGGTACAATATCATGTTTGAAGACTGGGAAAGGTTGTGGAGTACTGGGTTGAACTTTACTG
Organism: Podarcis pityusensis; assembly: GCF_964106645.2. Lineage (NCBI taxonomy): Eukaryota > Metazoa > Chordata > Lepidosauria > Squamata > Lacertidae > Podarcis > Podarcis pityusensis. The sequence goes on from NC_138031.1 coordinate 60,484,490, forward strand.
CATGCAATGCTTTGAAAGAAAATGTAATGAAAATGATATATAGATGGTATATGACCCCAGTCAAACTTGCAAAAATATACCACCTGTCTGATAATAAGTGCTGGAAATGTAAAGAGAGTGAAGGAACATTCTTCCACCTCTGGTGGACCTGCCCTAAAGTGAAGGCGTTCTGGGAAATGATCTATAATGAGCTGAAAAAGGTATTTAAGTATACCTTCACAAAGAAACCAGAGGCCTTTCTTTTGGGTATTGTCGGCCAAGGGGTGGCAAAGAAGGATCGGACATTTTTTATGTATGCAACAACAGCAGCAAGGATACTTCTTGCAAAGCACTGGAAAACTCAAGATCTACCCACACTGGAAGAATGGCAGATGCAACTGATAGACTATATGGAATTGGCTGAGATGACTGGCAGAATCCGAGACCTGGGAGAGGAGAGGATGGAGGAAGATTGGAAGAAATTCAAGATTTATCTACAAAAATATTGTAATTTGATTGAATGTTAAGCAGGATGCTAGATCATAAATAATTGAGCACCACTAAACTAGATGATTTAGGTTGATAAGTGAGATTGAGAAAATATAAACTTTTTTGAGAATTATGAGACTATAAATAAATAGATGGGATATAAATGTTAACAAGATGATAAATTGCTGGTAAAAATTTATAACGATGAAAGTGGGAGCGGGAGATGTAAGGGAGTCCAAAGAAGATCTGAAATTATGTTAGAATGTATGTTATTTTGTTTATTATATCTATTTGTATTGTAAACCCTAATAAATATTTATTAAAAAAAAAAAAAGTATTATTATCTGGAGTGGTACTATAAAACGGAAGTATTCAGCTTCTATAGTTTCTTTAAGAACATAAGAACCCAATTGGAACAAACCATAGGCCTATCCAGTCCAGAATTTTGCTTCCCACAGTAGCCATCCAGATTCCTATGAGAAACCCACAAGCAGGAGGAGTGGGCAAAAGCTCTCACCGGCTGTTGTTCCCAGCAATTGGTTTTCAGAGGCAATCCACCTCTGATCCTGGGGATAGCATAAAGCAATCAAAACTATTGCATTTTCTCACAGTATATTTGTGGTGGGGAAGTTATTGCGGTGGGGATCATTCTCATGCCACTCGAGCAATGTAAACAAACTCTGTTTATTTTTTGCACAAACTATTCTTAAATAGTTCAAGATGTCAGAAAAACCACTGTCTCTCCAATGAAATACATAATGCAATTTCTAGAATATTTGGAAACGTGAGCAAGAAATTGCTTTATAGCAGACAAAGTCAATAACAGGAAAGCAATAATAAATCCCATAGAAGGTAAAATAAATTCCTATTGATTACGGCACAGAGTGTGTTTCTTGTGTCCTAAATTCGCTAATTTACTGTTTCTTAAAGTTGGAAAGAAACACTGGGAAAGTGTTGTTGTTTTTTTTAAGTGCATTTCCTAGCACATGATCTGGGGGGAGGGGAACAATTGCAAAGAAAATATAATCAACTTGCCATGCTAGTTCCCTTCCATGGTGCTTCTTTCCCTGCTAGCTCAGATGAAGACACAGGTGAGCCAGAAATATTGCATCATACAAAGACAGAGAAAACGCTGTGATGATCCTGTAATTATTATTTCTTTTTACCTATTTATTAAATTTCCATTCCACCCTTCCTCCAAGGATCACAGGGAGGTTTATACAAAACCCCAAAAACACATACCATAGTAACAAACAAAAACAAAAACCACCAACCCACACAGTTTAAAAGGCCATAGATTGTTTAATTAGCCAAAGACCTGGGAGAAGAGATTGTTTTTGCCTGACACCTAAAGATGTGTAACAAAGGTGTCAGATGAGCCTTCCTGGAGAGAGCATTCCACAAGAGGGGAACCACTGCAGAAAAGGCCAGTTCTCGTGTTGCCACCCTCTGGACACAGGCTAAGCAAATCAGTCTCTTAAGCTTAATCCAAGAAATAGTATTCTCTATGAAATTGAATATCAATATACGTATCAAGGCTTTGAGATTAGACCACTGAAGAAGCCCGGAAAACTACCTTGGGATGTGCTACCTGCAAGCCCCAGTAAAAGGGCCCCATCAGGGGCGAACAGCGGCCTCTTGATTACTTGGACTGCCAGGGCGAAACAGGTGCAAAACGCTGGCACCCTGTCTACAACTTCATTAACGTCCATCTACAACTTCACTAGCATCTCTCGGTATTGTGAACAACACCAAACTTACCTTTGGTTGGTATCTTCATGAACTTACCTAAAAAGGTAAAGAAAACAAAAGACTGAGTTAAGCATTTGAAAAATCTATTGAAATCAGACATTATAAGTTCATCTTAGACTGGGTAGTTCGCAAGTTTCTGTGGCTTTGCACAAGGTTTTGTATTTTTCTCAGAAGATTGATAAAGAATGTATAATTATTTTGGTAATTATTGTATGTATATTAGTCGCCAACGTGTTGCATGAGTCGTACTACCCTCTGGACACAGGCATAGCCAAGTGGGGGCAGGGAGGGCCAGCTGCCCCCAATCAATAAAAATCAATAAAATACATAGCAAACTGATGTTCTGCCCCCCTAACAAAAGGCCTGTCCCCGTAACAAAAATCCTGGCTGCCCCCATGCCTCTGGACCTCGCATGGAGGGAGGCACACAAAGAAGAGCCTCAGGTGATTGCAAGTCCTGAGTTGGTTCATATGGGGAGAGAAAGTCCTGCCACACTCTCTTGAATAAGTTGTGGGGAGGGGGAGGAATTGTAGACTAGACCCTGAAATTCCACAATTTATATGTGCCACCATTTATTCCTAAGGGCTCCCCTCCTGCCTGAAGGCCCCACATGATGTGCTAGCAGCATGGAACAGCAAAAGCACCAGAAATAGATGGGTCCAAATGGGGAAGGGAAAGTCCTAAATAAGTTCTGCAAAGTGACTCATCATCTATTTGCTGACATTAACATTTCAGCTTCAGCCAGCTGGACAGCTGCACTAGCCAATTGAATAGGATAGGAATGTTTTGTTCTAACTGAGACCAGAGGAAGAGAAAGCTTCCATGCATGTGTGTATTTATGTTATTGTTGTTCTTTAGGTCCAGCCATTATAACACTAAAAAAAAAGTTGTGAAGTTACTGTTCACATTCCCCAGACTGGCGATTCTGTGTGCTCAGCAGGGGCTACAGTAAGTCATGATGATTCATAAAATGGAGTCAAACCTGCTAAGGAATAATTGCAATTACATTTCAAGCAATGCCTGGAGTCTCATCAGACTAGCCCATTAATCTATTTCATAGTGGAAATGCATTTGTACACAGAGAATTTCTGATGATACATCTCACATCAGCATGGTATGGAAAGATTCCTCTGTAAAGGTGACCAGAGCTCATCTTCTGAAGTCTGAAAATTTAGCAACTGTTTAGTGCTCATTCTCATTGCCCTCTCCACGAGGAAAGAGAGGGGCTTTGGACCTGTAGTGGACAGCTACGATGTCCACCAGCCAAAGCAGGTGGCCAGAAATGATGTACTACCTTCCAACCCTGCCTTGTTCTGAATTTCTGGCAAAGAAAGAACACCTGCCCCACACAGATTTTATCTGACAGTGGCTGCCATTGCCTGCAGAGTAAAGCCTTGTGGAACCATAATCATACATGCAAGTGTGGCGATCACACAGGGTCCCCGGACGTTTTACCGTCTATTGATCCCTGTGCCACCACTTTATTTCTCGTTGCCACCACCCAGGCCCTACCTGGTACAATACTGAGTCCAGTCAGGGTTAAATTGGAACATAAACTTCTGTTTATTTATTGCAGTTTAACAAGCGTGTGGTTTCATAAACGGTATCGGTCAATTACAATCATGGGGTGCCTATCCAGACCTATAACTTCCGCTACCTGCTCTCACTCACTAAACCACCTCTCAGATATTACTTGTCTTCCTAACCCCTAACTCAGCTTATTTCGCTACACTAACTCAACCTACCCACAGACTCTATCCCAATTCACTCCCACTCCAACCAACCACCCAACTCCCAACCAACTCCCCCTCTTCGCCCCTCCCAGAGCTGGTTTTATAGTCCCTCTGACTCCACCCCCTGGGTTCTGATTGGGTAACCTCTTTAACTATTTCACCTCCAGCACTCTCATATGTTAACATCACAGCAAGCTGCTAAACAAAGCCTATGGGCCTTAGCACTTGGATCTCCACAATGTACTTCTGCGGCATCTTCCCTCCACTCTTTGCAAATTATTGTACCAAGATGTCATGATTAGGAAGTGATGTCCCAGGGTTCCCCATTGAGCTCCAGCTCCAGCCCATTGTATCCCTTCACATGCTGTTCTATAGTCACCACTTTTAAGGAGCTGGAGGAGAACCGAAGAAAGCCCCATTGCACAAGAGGCACTTGATCTTCCCTGGATCCAACCCCTTATCTTCTATAATTCTCCTGCCCTCATCTTCCATGGGGTTAGACTATTTAGATAACCTGCAAGCCCCCTTCCAAGTCTGGATAAGCTAGAAAATTTAGCATCTCTTACAAAATAGGGGCAACTCGTAACAGGAGGTATCTAACAACACCGCTCAGAATACGTAGTTCAATCTGGAACACAAAACGGTGATCTGCAGCTCTGTAAGGAGAGCTAAAGCTTTACCTGGAAGGAAGTCACAACAGAGTTTTGTAAACTGAGCAATGGAGCCTTAGGTAGAGATGGGCAAACCTGTCCTATTTCATTTTACTCAGTTTCACATTTTTCCATAGTTCTCCACATTTCCACATCAGTGGGCTTTAAAAATTAAAAAAAAAAAGTCCCTGTGAAAATTCAACAGCATTGTAATGCAAACTTCTCCTAATATACATGTTTGTTTATATGCATTTTTGCAAAGCAGTTTGTTTATATGCATTTCCGCATGTGCATTTATAGGCACACTTTGCCCCCAACACATGCACCTTTGTTCGCACTTCTTAATAGGAGACCTGCATTGCAAAATTCGGAGATGGGCAAATTCAAAGGATGGCTGTATTTTGGTTCTCATCTTATTTTGGAGAATACCAGTAGAGGTTGGTTCACCTCTAAATGTGAACTCAATCAAATGTCTTCTCCCAGTACCAGCTAGTCAGGTGTTATTTAATTCACTCCTTTAAAAAAAACAAAAAACTAAGGAAGTTTGAAACAAAAGGCATTTTTGTAAATGTGCCGTTTCCCCATTAAGCACAGAGAAAAGGAAGGAGGGTCCCCTCCCTTCATTTTGAACTAATTCTAGGCATTTTAAACTGCAAAGATTTCCCAAATGTTGAAAACTTGTAAAGGGCACGTATAAACACTTCATTTTCGTTTCTAAAATATAAAGAGCAAATTCAAGAGCAAAAGGGTTTTAAACTGTTGATTGGAATATTTGCATGCAGAGTATTGTTTTCTTCTTCTTGTTCCCTGAATAGCAAAACAGAAAAATTATATGTAATTAAAATGGAAAAAGTATCAATTAGCAGTGATTCTCAAGAGCTGGGATGCTCAAGAGTGGGCTAATGAGGAAAAAACAGAACCCTTCCTTTAGCAGTCTCTTCACAGCAAGAGTAATCTGGAGAAAAGAGAAATTCACTACTCAGTAAATTCTATTTTTTAAAAAAATCAACGAAAAAGGCTTCATACATAATTTATAAATATTATAATAATTGTATCATTTAAGCACTTTAAAAAAAATAAAAAGCAAAACTAAAGGCCTATGTAAACCAATGCCCTCCTTTTTCTTCCTTGAATTTGGATCTCTGCAGTCCTAATTATTAGAGAACCTTTTACTTAATTTCATTTTCTGGGGGCTGGACATAAATTCAGCAGCAGTCGTAGCCCTACCACCACCAGCATTTTAAGGTTATTATGGGACAGCACACCTGAGGGTAACAGGCTGACTTTGGGAAACTGACGCACACCTCCAACTCTTTGCTGCTGCCCTTCCCACACCTGTCTCCTCTGTATCTGCTGCCTGAGGCAGCCACCTTACCTGGCCAAAGGATAGGGCCAGCCCTAGTTAGAACACATTCACAGAACAATGAAGGAATGGAATGGGGGAAAGCCACTCATCCCTAACTATATGGCTCATGACCTCAACACCTTAAAGACCACCTCTCTCCATACAAACTGCCCCAGACCCTGGGCTTGTCACCTGAGGCCCTTCTCTGTGTCCCCCCACCACCACCCAGTGAGGTTTGGAGGGTGGCAACATTAGAATGGGTCTTTTCAGTGATGGCTCCTCATCTGCAGAATGCTCTCCCCAAAGAGGCTCGCCTGGCGCCATCATTACATGTCTTTAAGCACCAGGCAAAAACATTCCTCTTAACCCTGGGCTTTGGCTATTCAATAATCTATTACCTCTGTGCTGGGGGGGTTGTTATTATGATTATTTTATTTATTACGCTTTTTATTATGTTTTGATTATTGTGCTACATAAAATGTGTTCTTAACGTTGCACCCTGCCCTTGGATCTTTTGATAAAGGGTGGTATATAAATTGAATAAAATAATAATACATAAATAACACAGTCCTCTGGATAAACTCACAGAAATCCTCTCAAAATCATTCAGTTTTTAAAAATGCAAGGCTCCTCTGAAGAACATGGCTGGTCCCACAGAAACTCTTGGCCCAATTCAAGGCCAGAAAGGGACAGTAAGATGCTTATCAAGTATTCCAGATTTTCCAAGCAACTTTCTCTCCCCAACCCCAGGCTTCTATTATCTCCAGACAGTTCCTTTTTCTTTGTGGATGTGGAAATGGAAGATGTGCAAGGGAGAATAGAAAGACTATCCGCACCCAACAGTCCAATATTTCAAAGATATTTTTCCTTCTCTTGTGTACCAGAAGTCTGTGAATTTGACTCCTGCTTTCTTCCTCAAGTCACAGGCAGAAACTTCAAGAAACTGCTGTTCTGACTTTTGGATATGCTAATGCCACACAACTTGAAGCAGAATTCGGAGCAGATCTGTCCAAGGCCTAACACAATTTTGAAGCAGATGGTACTGGACACATCTGAGGAAACAAGTTACCGTACATGTTCCTCCTCTCCTCGATGTGATGAATTCAGAGGAGCTCTCATAGCTTATGAGGAACCTCTCAGAAGGGACATGAGAACTACAGGCCAATTGTTTACAACAGAGTGGGAATGCCAGCTGGATTTGCGTTAGATCTATTGTTTTCAAACACCTTTATCTAAGTGGTTTATGTTGGTATATGTGGGGTTACCATTAGCCAAAGAGAGAGGGTGGCTCCCTCAGGCAACTGACTTTGGGTATCACAAAAGGGTAAGCAAATTGTTAGTTATCAGCTGTGGTGAAGAAGACATCAAAGGCGGAGAAACTGCAAAATCCAGAGAGGAAGGTGGAGAAGCAAAATGACAATTTTTTTAACAAGGCAACCCAATACACATTGCAGCCATACAGAAACACATGAACATAAAGTAAAAGATGAAAATTGTACAAAAAAAATAGAACCTTGACCTATACAATAAATAAAACATACATTAAAAAACAGAATCATAAATCTCGGGAGAGGCTGCATGACCTTGTCTAAGCTGAACATCCTTCACTGTGAATTTAGCTGTTTTAAACATTGCAGTTCAGCCCAAAGAGGGCAAGACAACAGGTATTTAAGCTTATCCATATTACTGAGGATAGCAACTACCACAAAATGTTTCTCTACATATTTTAGCCTATGTGTTTTCATACAGTTTGCAGTATAATATACAAGTGTATGGTGCCCTCTGCCCAGGAAAATTTTCTTAAATTATAGAATTGTAGAGTTGGAAGCATCCATGACAGATGGCCACCCAACCTCTGCTTAAAAACCTCCAAGGAAGGAGAGTCCACAACCTCCTGAGGAAGACTGTTCCACTATCGAACAGCTCTTTCTCCCAGAAAGATTTTTTTTCTCCCAGAAAAAATTATTTCGTGGTCTGAAAATGCAGAGCTGTCAGTGTTTTGCAGGGGGAAAGGTGGCCTTAGCTCCAATAAGTATTTCTCTTCCCCATGGTACCATTTTATAGTGGGGGAAATGCGGGAGAATCTGGAAGGAAAGTCAGTACAGCAGCATCAGGACGGGAGTACTTTCCCCATTGTGTTCGTGGTGTATTGGGATGGCTTTAGATCCAGCAGATACAAAACCTCCCCTGATCTGCTTCTAACATTCCCCTCCCCCTGCTTCCTTTTTGCCCCTTCCATCATTAGGGCACTGACAGCAGAGAAGTGACCTCTGCAGGCATTTCAGTGGCTGCATCAAGGAGGTCTCCATGGATGGACCTCCTGCTCCACCTGCAGAGATTCAGATCCACAAAATCCCATGACCCCAGGATGGTCTCCCAAGGGCCATAGGGTTGCATCGTTACTTTATTCTTGCTGTATTTTTACTCCCAGGAAGGTGAATTATCTTCCTCGGATACATCACTTGGCCAGCACTGGGCACTATGTAGCTTTAACTTGGGCCATGCATGGGACATCATTTGCGATTCCACCTCAGGCAGGAAAATAAATCTCAGGAAAGGTGGGGTACAAATCATCCAAACAAATAAATTTTTACAATGGATTTGGAATTCCTAGCCCAAACTACTTCACCTAAGGAAAGTTCCAACTACCATTCTCACTATACTATTGACTCTAAAAGGTGAGCCTGCATATGCAATTCATGCAAATGAGGTTATTGATAATTAAGAGATTTGAATATGCTCTTTAAAATACAAGCAAATTTCATAAAGACAATGGGAGAAAGGAAATAAAACAAGCTACTCACTAAAAGAAAAGGATCCAAACATTATTCTGAAATTATTATCGTGTTTGTTTAGTCAAATCATTCACAAATTAAAACTAAACGACACAATCTATTCCTTCTTTGTGGCTGGTTCAACTACAGAAAGAGCTTTGAAAATATGGAATTACAATCACTACTAGTACTATCCACTGACTGCTCAAGATTTGTGTCCTTGCTTTTTTACGGTTAAAAACTAAAAAGTAAAAAATGGGTGCGTTGGTGGGAAGAAAAGCATATTCAGCTTGTCTAAACATTCAGACAGAAGGTGCTGCAGACACATCATTATCTGAAACTTGCTGATAATTTTTGGAGTTGTTTTCATGTAGTGTCAAAAACCGCTTCTGGGCCACACTTAAGGCAAATGTATCTCTCATTCTAAACAAGGGACAACAGAAATTGCCAAGGCTTGAAATGTGACACCACACATCACAATTTAATGAGGCCTCTAGGGCCACCAGAAATATAGCCTCTTTCTAATGGCGCACATATGCAGGCAGAGAAACCCTGACTTAGAACAGAGTGTGACGTCCAAAGTTTCCCCACAGCCTTGAACACAGCAAAGCCATGATCGGTCTCTCCAGCTGTTTTACAGCCCTGGACTATGAATCAGTGCAACTGCAAAACATGGCACATATGGGAGAAGACGCTCTTTTACTTCAGACTAGTTAAAGTGAAATGGCTACCACTTTGAGGCTTTACAGTCATAATTTAAGAGTTCCTAGTTCAACTATAAGCTGACATTTAAAGAGCAGAGAGGAAAGCATATTTCACCATTCTTTAATCCAGCACAACCAGCGCTGGCATAAGTTCCTGCCATCCTGTTGTGGCTAAAGTATTTGAGGGCAGGAACGGGAAAATACTGGTTCATTCTGGAAGGTTCTGTTCTTTTCTGCTGAGGCAGCTGGAGGTATTATGATTTACGTTTTGCTGTCTCAAGGTCATGCTGAGCCAGAAAGATGAATCTGTGAGCTTAGTGGACTGGTTTCTCATTCTTACTTTTGTTTTCTAGCCCTTCACACATCTGCTAAGTTTTCTGAAGCATTTTCTCTCTGTGTGTAACAAAGCTGGAAAACCTTTAGTAAACAGTTTATCTTTTGCTAATGAACTTTGTGTGATTTAATAAGAACCATACACATCCACTCCAAACAAGCTTCTGCAGCTCTGCTATCCACCAATTCCACGCGTTGGAATGAAGGCCAAATCGTGTCACATCCTAGAACAGCTGTTGGCACCCCAATTTCCTGCAAGTTCTTCCACTGACACTTGTCCTGGGACCACCTTTAAAGGTAAAAGTACCCCTGACCATTAGGTCCAGTCGCGGACGACTCTGGGGTTGCAGCGCTCATCTCGCTCTATAGGCCGAGGGGTCCGACGTTTGTCCGCAGACAGCTTCCATGTCATGTGGCCAGCATGACTAAGCCGCTTCTGGAGAACCAGAGCAGCACACGGAAACACCGTTTACCTTCCCGCCGGAGCGGTACCTATTTATCTACTTGCACTTGACGTGCTTTTGAACTGCTAGGTGGGCAGGAGCTGGGACCAAACAACGGGAGCTCACCCCCATTGCGGGGATTTGAACTGCCGACCTTCCGATTGGCAAGCCCTAGGCTCTGTGGTTTAGACCACAGCGCCACCCGCGTCCCTGGGACCACCTTTACTTGTAAACAAATATTTCTGCTCTTTAATAAACACTGGGTGGCTGAGCCTTAGAGCTGCCCCTTTAATGCCCCTGACATAGCATGGCTATGGATCACTGTAAGAAATTAAAATGGCAGCCCCCAGTGGGCATCTGTGGGGCACCATTTCAACCCAGCCAACCAGTGCTAATCAGTGCACTGCTGGTGGTGTTGCCCACCAGATAAGCCCTCCAGGGATAACAACCAATTAGGAGAAGGCCTGCCCACTGGAGGTCACTTTGCTGAGGCTTTGCTCAAATATGGAACAGGTACTGAACATTACATTGTTAAAATCTGTTAGGAGAAAAATAAGCTGCATTGAAAGAGTTAAACTATGCACCTAAATGCTTTGCCTGGGAACATAATGACTGTTGTGTCTTCACTGGTGTTGCAAGGTGACTGAGAAACATCATTCTGGCAAAGCAAGACACACCAGCACCAGTAAACAAAGGACAGCCACCATTGCCAAATGTGAGACACTGGGGATGGGCGCAACTCACCTGTGCAGCTATCATGATCCAGGATACATGCACAGCTATTCCCTCATGAGGGTTATTTGGGGAAACGGCTGACATTGACATAAGTGGAACCTGTTCCAAATGGGGTTGGGGGTAGACATACTCCTTGGTATACAAGTGATAGCCAAGGTAGAAATCCAAACAATCATATAAGAAGTCAAGAAAAGACAAAAGTTGGAGAAAAGAAGAAGGGAAGGGAGTTTTGACTTACTGGTCATGTTCTCCAACACAATGATCAAGACAGAAGTGTGTCAGGAACCTGGGAGCATTGAATAGTCACAGATAAGTCTTGAGACCTCATAGGCTCATCCCAGTATGCTTTTCCATCCTCTCTCACCCAAGCTGAAGCAAACCAGACTTGAAGGATGATGCCAAGCAGACAAAGGCAGGCAAAAGGGCTGGGGAAGCAATGGCCACAGCTGCCTTGCATCCTGCTGTCATTTTAAAGGGATGGGCCAAATTACTGGATTGCAGCAAGCTAGATATAGCTGTGAAAAACTGGTAGAGAGTCCCAGGTAAGACTGAGCACAGCTTGAACTAGGAGGGCATAGACAAACCAGAAGGCAGCAGTCTTTCAAAATTCGCACTTCTCCAGATATTGCAAGGCAGTTTGCCAGCCAAGTAAAGTGTGCAAAAATGCATATACTGGTGAAAATGACATACAAAAATGCATTGTGTTGTGGGGAGAATGTCTATGTTAGGCAAAACTGCATATATTAGGAGAAATTTACACGAAAATGCTAATGAATCTTCAGGAGGATTTTAAAAAATCACAAACTGATATGAAAATGCAGATAACTGAACTTAAGCTTGGAAAAATGAGGACCTGAAATTGGACAGGTCCCCCCCATTCCTAGCTTGAACTGAGGCTCACTGAAGGGGGAAACCTCTTGTTGTTGCTCCTTGGCTGACTTGTGGGGAATCCAGCTGGTTCTCAGCCCACCTTCTTCCCCTTCCTTGCAGAAACCCAGGAGCGCTTGCAGAGGCATCTAGCCAGGTAACTAGACAGGCCATGTCAAAGGAGAAGCCTCTTTGGCACAGCAGCCTATCCTGAAATCCACAATACAGCTTGACTGACTGATTTCCAACGCTTCTGCTATCAAACTATGCTAAATGCCAAAGACCAGATCCCCACCAGCTCCACTCTGTGCCCTTCTCCCCCCACCAAGAAACTTGATCTGGCAACCCTACAATAGAGAGCAAATCAAACCCCCTTTTTCTCCCCTTTTCAGAAGGGAGGAAGGGGGCTCTCTTGCCAGACAAGCAAAGCAATTGTTTCCCGCCTCTCATGTTCAGATGTGCCCTGCGGTAACCCTTGTGCTCTGAAATGCTCCTATTAGTTATTTCAAAGTTGGGTGCAGAGCTGTGCTTTCCCATGTCTGCCACTAATGACTTGCAGCTGTTGCTAATCTGTGCCTCTGATTTCCTTTGATTACTATGTGTATTGATGCCTGTGGTAAATAGGCATCTGCCAGGTGCCAGCACAATTGGAGGGGGGAGGGAGATATAAAAAGTTCCCTGTTTCAAATTCAATGTGACATTGTGCGAGGCGAGAGAGAGGCGGACAACCCTTTAACTATTTAAAGGGAACCGGTCCCTGGGATCATCAGTGACCTACTGCTTAGGGAAATTCCTGTGTTTGAGGTGAATAGCGATTCCCCCAAAAAACCCCATGCTTTTCCAGAAATGACACCCAGAAGCTTTTTTTAATATAAAAATGTCCAAGCTGGAAGATGTGTGCTCTGAAGTAACATTTGTTGGCCCAGTGCTTGAAAACTCTTCCACGCGTGACTGCAAGGAGCAGCGCCAGCTGACCAGAAGCAAAGTGCCGGCCTGGGACTTTGAACAGCAGCACGGTCTAGAGAAATCAGCTGGCAAAGTTGTGGAGCCGGACCGTTTGTTTTTTCTTGCAGACTGGAGTGCTGTTAGAGCACAGTCCCTAAAAGATAGAAATCCCACTGAATGTAAAGGGACATTTCCAGATATCCTTTAACTACTTAGAAGAAATGAAAAGACTCCTGCTCTTTTAAGGGGATGGCCTTTATTTCAGAGCATGCCACCGCCTCTGATGGATATTCCTTCTTTTGCCTCTGCTCAGCGGCTGAACAGCACATGCCTTGCAATAAGTAGGGCCCAGAACAGGTTCAGTTGCCAGTTAAATGACAGGGAAGAGGAAGTATCAAAGACTTCTGCCTTAGATCCTGGAGATTGCATACCCTCCAAGTGTCCTGATTTTCCAAGGACAGTCCCGGAATTACGAAAGCCATCCTGGCTTTGGATTTGATCCCGGAATGTCCCTATTTCCCCTGCCAGTGCTGCCACCACCATACTTGGGGAGGAGGATGAGCAGGTTGCTTTTTCTGAGCGATGGTGGCGGGGAGGGAACATCCCATTGCCTTTCTGTGGCCTCTGCTACCAGCCTCCTCCCTTGAGAAGATCATAGTGGCTGCAGGAGAGCTGAGGAGGAAGAGGAGAGGCTGTTGCCACAGAGGCCCATCCCTGCGAGAAGCACTGGCTCTGAGGGGCAGGCAGAGGGCAAGTCTGTCCTGGGCGGGAAGAAAGGGAGAGTGGAGTGCAAGGAGTCTTGATTTTTTATTTTAAAATGCTTTGTGCATCCGTGTCTAATCTTGTCCCCTTCTCAAATTTATTTACAGTGGTACCTCGGGTTACAAACACCTCGGGTTACAAACACTTTGGGTTACAGACTCCGCAACCCAGAAATAGTACCTCAGGTTAAGAACTTTACCTCAGGATAAGAACAGAAATCGCGCAGCGGCAGCGGGAGGCCCCATTAGCTAAAGTGGTACCTCAGGTTAAGAATGGTTTTAGGTTAAGAACGGACCTCCGGAACAAATTAAGTTCGTAACCAGAGGTACCACTGTATTGGTGTGTGTTTTTCTTTTTGTAGATCTACCAAAGAATAAAATAAAACAGCAGTAAAGAAGAGGGTGTTAAATGCTCCACACAGGCGGCTGTTTTCTGCCACTTATGAGCAAGCCTGTCATTCACCCATGCTGTACCCATTCTGCATATACAAGAGCAATAGTATAGTTCTCTCCTGAATGGGCTTTCTACAGTAATGTTAAGAAAATTTGTATACTGTACATGTCCAATGCTACAATATATGTTAAAAGAAAGCTGTTAAACCCCATATTGCCCAAGGTACAGTGAGGTGAATTGTTTCATTTTGTAGATTTATTGTAAGACTGCATTCACAGAGTGTAGGGGGGAAATACTGTGAATAACATCTATGTTTACATGAAAATAGGCAGATTGGTTCTTTTTTAAAAAGCACATTTTTAAAATAAAAAAGCAACTATAAAGTTACAATAAGCAAGGAGATGTTTGGAATCATAAGAGCTGGGAATGCTATTCCAGAAACCATTTTGTAGCCAAATCTTCACCAAAACACACTCTGCAGCCACAGAAGAGTTCCTGCAGATATTTTCTCATTCTTCCTTCCATTCTATTTATATGCTACCTTCAAGACAGCCAAAAGGTCCTCAAGGCCTGGAGCAGCTGTTCCTTCCTCTCAGCCATCATTTCTGTTGCTGGTATCTATCAGCTAATGACTTCCAGCTGTTAATTATCCAAGACTACAACACACCTGACCACCCTCTTTGCCTTCGGTTTGGTAGCCTGCATGTTTAAAACTAAAGCTTCGGAGACGAATAAATAGAAGCCAATTATCTTGCTAAGACCAAAGAGAGCCATCTAAACTTTGCTGAGTCCTGAAAGGATGTTCTTGTGGCAGAGTTGTTACAATTCAGATCACAGATTTATTTTGCCAGCAGAACATGTTCTAGCTAAAGCAATAAAATGGAGTTTAGTGGAACCAAGACATAATTTTTGACCACAATCCTAACCCCACTTACCTGTGAGTAAATCACATTGAAATTATTAGGAATTTCCATTGAAATTGCTAGGAATTTCCATTTCCATTGAAACCAGAGACTACGTAGCATAGCTCCAGTGCAAATTACTGCTGCAGTCATCTCTTCAAATATAATTATTTGCATTTATTGTGGGATCAGCTTAAGAACTGTTAGAAGACCAAGCCATGTTTCACTATTCTTCTCTTAACCGGGATGCATAATTTACAGTCAACTACCAGTATGGTGCAGTGAAAAAAGTGTGTAGTGCTTAGTGTGGGTGGTTTTGGACAAGTCAGTGTTCCTCAGCCTCTTTCTCCAGACTACAAAACACCCTGTGCACTGGTAAAAGGAGAAATTGTTATGTATAGTATGGAAGAGATGAGTCAGATTTCTGCAACCCAAAAGCATCCAAAATTAATGGCAATGAGCAGCCACTTTGATGAGCTGCAATCTTTGAGTGAGCTCTGTGGGATGTGTTCTTTAGCCTAAGTGTGCTTAGGACTGCAAGTTTAAACTTCTAATGATTTTAGTTATTATTAAAACAAAACTGCTATAAAATACTGTTTGTTCCCAGCTCCTCTCCTTCTCTTTCATAGCCCAAATAATAAGATCTTTATATTTTATATATATGTGAGGACTTGTTTATACATTCCTGGTGATATGTATCATTTAGCCCAACTCTAGACATGTGTACAATACTTTAAAGTTAATTATCTGGTTAAACAACATTGAGCATTCATCCTGCTTTGCATGTGCAGCATTTATACATCTTCCTGTTAATCATTCATCGGTCCCACAATTTCCAGTGCATCTTCCCCATCACTTTCCTAACTACAAAAATTCTTTTACAGAAAAAAAAAGTGGGTGTGTTGTGCTAGGGTGACAAAGCACTTCAATTGAGCAAACCTAAGTTTGCCATATGCTCTCTGGTATCCCTCTTGCAAAATACTGGCAGTCTGGAAGTGACAGGACATTGAAGCTCAGAGTAAACAAAAATGGTCCGGCTTTTAATCTCTCTTTTGTTCTGTTTTTAAGCATTCGTTTTCTACCAGTTCTGCAGTTTTATCTGGATTCTTCTATCCTGCAAATAGTTATGTAGCAGACAGCGGGAAGAGGGGGGTGCATTTACTACAGTGACCAAGTTCATAACCTTTTCCAATTAGTTTGGTTACACTGACATCAAGAAGTCAGGAGGCTAAGAAAACAGGCTCCCCCAGTGTGGCAGGGGATGAATAAAGCGTCGAAAGGTGTTACCTTTCACTGCAGAGACTCCCAATGGTTCTTGGAAGAAGTCATAAGTTATTTAATACACAAAAAAATGGAATCCCCACTTGGGCTTTTCTCTTGTTTATGTCATGATTTGTGTTTTTGAGCCAAGAGGAACCTGTGAGGGGGGAAAGTGTTTCTCTTTTTAATGGCATGAGAGAGACGGGGAAATTTATGTTATCATCCCTGTTGGCGTATCTTGTTTCTGGAAACTAGCATCCTATAACTTACTAAAGGCTGAACTGTATGTCACAAAGCAGGGAGGGTGGAATGAGTGAGGGAAATCTTGGGTCAGAAATAACAAATGAGACTGTTGGGGGTTGTGTTTTCCCCCAACTGAAATGTTTGCCTCAGCTCTAACAGCTCAAGAAGGGAATCTACAGAGAGTACATTGAATAGATTGCTCAGGTGACTGGCTGCTTAGGAGGAATATTACATCCATATCACCTATCACTAGGAAGGAACCTAAGTCATACTCAAGGAATAATTCAGATCGTTGTCCTTTGGCTGATTAATATTCTATGGCCTTTTAAATGTGTTTGTGGGAAGTGGGAGTTATTGTTTTGTTTTGCTTTAACTATTTATTTTGTTTTTTCCCCTCTGTATTTTTTATCTTATAAACTGTCCTGACATATTCAGATGAAGACCAATATATACATTTAATATATTATTATTATTAGCCAGAGTTCACTTGTGATTCCACTTGCTTTTCAAGGCAAAGAAATTACCATTCTTATTTTGTATAGGCTGCAACCCTATGGACACTTACCTTGAAGTAAATTCTGTTAAAAGTCCTGTTTATTTGACTCGTTAAAGTATTTCTATATGATGATCTTCTCGTGAAATATCAGAGTGGTGCACAGCACTATAAAAGCACTTGGAAACCCATTAAAAGCAGTATTACAGAACAATTATTAAAATGGCTGAATACTCAAGAAAATATTAAACAACTACATAGATATGTTGGCGTGAATGTCTCCAAGAGACATCAGAAAGTCAAAAGCAAGGATGCCTGCCAAATCTCTGCTGGGAGAGTGTTCCACATCACTGGACTGATGACACTAAATGTCCAACTTCTAGGTGAGACCAGCTGGGCCTCTGGAATGCAGGGTATAACAAACTGCTCTCCTTGGATAATCTCATGGATTAAATTGGAGATGGGGAACCAGTGGTCTTTTGAGTAGACTACAACTCCCATCATGCCTCAGCATTAACTGTAATGGCTGGGGCTGATGGGAGCTGGAGTCCAACAACATCTGAAGGGTCCCAGCAGCTTCATAGGATATAAATACATTAACTTCTCTGTGACAAGTATCTTACTCAGACCCATATTAAGTTATTGTACAGCTGCCTGTGTGGCGAAATAAAAGAAGCAGCACAGACAGGGGCAGGGGTGATAGTGAGATGGGAATCTGGATAGTCCAATTCAGGACTAATGTAAGTCATGCATACTCTCTGTAAAACAAAGATCTCCATTCTGCTCCCTCTTGTTTTTCTGACCTAGCAAGCCTAAATTCTTGTGTTACGCATTTTGAAAGGATTTGAGCAGCTAGCTTCACGGCAATGTTCAGTGCAAAGTTGCTATAGAATTTCTAGAATTATTTTCCCATCTGCATGATGCATTTAAAGCGGTATCATACTACTTTAAACAGTCACAGCTTCCCCCAAAGAATCCTGCAAACTGTAGTTTATGATTGATGCTGAGAGTTGATAGGTAACCTCTGTTTCCCTCTCAGTGCTACAATTTCCAGAGGGGATTTAACAGTTGATCCCTCTTTCCAGAGAACTCTGAGAATTGTAACTCTATGAGGGGAACGGGGGTGTCTCCTAACAATTCTCATCACCCTTAGCAAACTGTAGTTCCCAGGATCTTGGGGGTAGCCATGACTGTTGAAAGTGGTATGAAACTGCTTTAAATATATAGTGCAGATATATATGCAAGTCTTTGTGGGGAATGTGTTTGTTCTGGCTCAAAGGGTGAGGGTGGACAAGGCATGTCCGAGCTTGCTACTTCACTAGCAATTTAATATGCCTTTGAAAACAGGTTGAACAAATTAAGATCAGACATATTGTACATCCTTGGCTTTCCCCTCTGTGGCCCTTCATCCGTAAGTGATAATCCACAGAGTGAAGGGAACATACTTCACTCTAATTAGGGAGGAGCTAATTATCTCCCATCAATTAGATCCTACAACACTTATCCGTAAACAGTTGTTGGAGACACACACAAACAGATTAGGGACTGAAAGCCTAATTAATAAGGAGTAATGAGCTCCTTCCTGTGCAAGGTGGAAGAGACATGTTCTTCCCTCTGCAGAGGCCACTGGAGAAGATCCATAAGGAGATGCAGAATGGATGATGGGGTGACATTTTGCCAACTACCTCTACCTAATTAGCAGGGCATTTTTAATTTCTGTGCACTACTATGACAACAGTGACTTGGAATTTGAAATGCCATCCATGTCAATGGCATGTTACAGAATAGCTGTAGATGGGAAAAGAGATAACAAGGGGGCGGTCTGCTGGAATAATATGAATTTACATAAGGGAACAGGAACTTGTATCCTTCCAGATGCTATTAGACTCCAGCTCCCATCAGCCCCAGACAGCGTGGGCAATGGTCCATGTTGGTAGGCACAATAACATCTGGATTCCCACAGAGCCACTATTCCTGGCTTAAGTGTTCTGGTATAGTCTTTCATCCTGATGGTCCATGCTCAAGCTAGCTGTGATAAGTTCCAAGGATGCACTACTCACCTGGCTTTGATATTCTTTGGAAGGAATGGGTGCCTGTAGATTTCGTGGCATTTCTGTGGCATTTGAGTTTATTTACAAATATACCAATTGAGCAGAGTTGAAGACGTTGACCAACTCCACTGCCCCACAACAGACCCCAGAGAGAAAGGCACCCCAGATGCCCTGTGTGTGTATGTCTTGGGCCACAATCAGACTGTCCGTATTTAGCAGGAGAGAGTCAGTCACAGACCAGCAAATTTAGGTTGGTGCAGTTGAAGTGGATTGAAATGCTGTGATGCAACAAACCTACTTTAAAAGAACTAATTGGACTTTTGCTGTAGGGAAAGGGAAAATACACTAGAAAGGGTGGAACAAGGGTCAATTGGTGGGAGGGCATATAAACTCCATGCAAATAAATCAAGATGAATGCTGAAACAGTAGACAACATATAAATATGTATAGGATTGCAGCCAATGTCCACCTAAACAAGGTAGCTTCCTTTAATATATTAGTCCATTGCAACCTAAATGGAATAAAGGAATCTAGTTTATGTCGAAAAGAGCAAAAATCCAAATGCATTAGCTTATGGTAGGAGAATTAGAGGTGAAACAAACACTTCTCAACTCTTGGTGAATGTCGGGAAACTCTTAATAAATGTTGCGACTGTACCACACACATTGTTTCTTCCCATCATACATCTTTCTCTCCCATCTCTGTATGTTGTTGGCGCCTTTCTGTCTCAGGAGGCGATGGAGGAGTGCGCCTTTAGGGCTGAAGTCAAACTTTTGGAAGGTTGCAACTCCTGCTGTGGCTGGAGAAACCCGATACAGGAGAGACATGTTTTGTTGCAGCTGGGGCCAATGAAGGAATCTGGTCCCTGGTGGGTCACCATTCATGCCTGGATGGCTGTGTTTGGCAAGGTGATCAAAGCTGCAAAGGCATGAGCAGCCTAAGGAAGGGAGTGTTCCCATTAAAAAAAAAAAAACACTTGGGAGGAATGACCCTGCAAAAGCCCAATTTTGCTATTTTCCTCCTCAGTTGTGTGATAAGGGATTCAGAGAACTTATGAGTGTACAGATCTTTCCCAAAGTCAGCTCTTCAAACTTCAGCACCATAACTCTCTGATCATTACTGTATATGCTCATCAGGCTTTCCCATTCTGAGCTCAGTTCTCTCTTTCCCAAATAAGTCACCTTCATTACTATGATGTGTATTAATGTTGCTACAGCTGTTAAGTCCTTGGACGCAAAGTCACCAGGCTTTCTGCCAGTTGGAATTCCTGGGTTTTTGCCATTAACTTCTAAAACTTTCTTAGACTTTCAACACTGTTCAACTGTATAAGTAAGCAGCCAAATACGGATTATTTATTCCAGATGGATATCTCATTAAATTGTCTGAAGGATCTTTTTTACTCTCTTTTAAAAAATATTTCAGCATAATACGGGGTCCTTGCTGTTACTGGGGGTGGGGTGGGGAAAGAAGTCGACTTTCCAAATAAATTAATGCCTTTGTGTTTGCATGCATATAGAGCATGAAGTTCTGGTGTACATTTATTTAACCTTTTCATTATGATTCATGCTAACAGTTGGCAATAAAGGAGATTGATGCACATCCCATCCAATGCAGGCTGTCACTGTACATTAAAAACTTGGGCTACAATCCTACGCACACATGCTGGAAACAATGGGACTTACTCCTTAGTAAACATTAATAATAATAATAATAATTGTTGTTGTTTAGTTGTTTAGTCATGTCCGACTCTTCGTGACCCCATGGACCAGAGCACGCCAGGCACTCCTGTCTTCCACTGCCTCCCGCAGTTTGGTCAAACTCATGCTGGTAGCTTCAAGGACACTGTCCAACCATCTTGTCCTCTGTCATCCCCTTCTCCTTGTGCCCTCAATCTTTCCCATCATCCGGGTCTTTTCCAGGGAGTCTTCTCTTCTCATGAGGTGACCAAAGTATTGGAGCCTCAGCTGCAGGATCTGTCCTTCCAGTGAGCACTCAGGGCTGATTTCCTTCAGAATGGATAGGTTTGATCTTCTTGCAGTCCATGGGACTCTCAAGAGACTCTTCCAGCACCATAATTCAAAAGCATCAATTCTTCAGCGATCAGCCTTCTTTGTGGTCCAGCTTCCACTTCCATACATCACTAAATGCATGGAAGTGATCCTTTCATGGATCACTGCCTTGCCGTGGCGAAGGGGCTTGAATAATTCAGAGAAGCTATGAGCTATGCCGTGCAGGGCCACCCAAGATGGACAGGTCATAGTGGAGAGTTTTCACCAAATGTGATCTACCTGGAGCAGGAACCGGCAAGCCACTCCAGTATCCCTGCCAAGAAAACTCCATGGACAAAGACAACAGGCAAATAATAATAATAATAATAATAATAATAATAATAATAATAATAATTCTATACCACCATTCAACCGAGGATCACAAGGTGGTTTGCAATATAAAAACACAAAAATACATACCATAGCAGCAAACAAAAACAATAGTTTATGTGTTAATCAGCCAAAGGCCTGGCGAAGAAGAACATTTTCACCAGGCGCCTAAAGATGTATAATGAAGGTGACAGGCAAGTCTCCCTGGGGAGAGAATTCCACAAGCAGGGAGCCACTGCAGAAAAGATCCATTCTAGTGCTGCCACCCTCTGGAAGAGGCACACGAAGAAGGGCCTCAGGTGGTGATTGCAGGGTCCGGGCTGTTTCAAATAGGGTGATGCGGTCCTTGAGGTATTGCAGTCCTGAGCCTTTTAAGGCTTTATAGGTCAAAACCAGCATTTTGAATTGAGCCCAGAAACTAATTATAATGCATTCTGCTGACCTGGATGGAGACTAGTGCGTGTCTTCATGCCCACTTTGGCCACACCCACTGCTGGTATGTGGCCACCAGAAGGTTTCTTACAAGCAAATGTGGCCCTCAGCCAGGAAACAGTTTCCTACAGCTGAAATACCTGGAGGGATTCAAGTTTCCCTGCACATTTTCTTTCCCAACTGATTACGGATGTGCTAAGTTTTATCTACTTAGACATTACTGGCAGAACGTAAAGGATGGAGTGCTTGCCATACTGTGCTATTTCTGTTGCTGGGGGAGGAAAACTAGGCCAAGGCAGGAATTCATCAAGCCAGAATAGCCTTGTCTATTTGTGTATTACCTTGAGGGGCTGTCTCCTGGAGGTGACAAGGACGATCTGGCCATTAGTGGCAAAATCTAACCAGAAGTTTTAAATGCAAAAGAAGGCTTGAACACAACAATACAAAAGGTATTAACCATCAGGGAAGACTATTAGACTGTGCTCTCTAGCTTGCTCACTGGCTTTAACCTCCTGAGGGTCGTTGGGGAAATGCACAGGGACTTTTTGACTTTGAGAATCTATCCAAGCTTTGCATACTCCCGGCATCCAAAAGCATCCAGAAGCCTATCACAGAGAAGATGGATACACCTTTGGAGACTCTCAATATTGCTTTACAGCCTTATTATGAGGCTATCTGCTCGAAGAACATCCCTGATACATGGTTCCCAGTTCCGCTGAAGTGTCTTATAAATTCCCCCTCCAAACATGCATGTCTCTAGCATATGTGAAAAAATAGTCTCTAGTGCCCAGTTCTCTAAAGGGACAAGCATTGATTTTGTAAGTAATAACCTTTTCTTTAAGGAAAAAAAAAATCCTACAAGTGCACATTTGTTCTTTAACCTTGTTTTAGAGCTCTCCTGGCAACACAATGGCAAAATGACGTATGGTGCTGCATCTCGCTTTGCAGTACCCACTCAAGATAAATTAAGGATAGATGTAACCATGAATTATGGTGGGGAGAACCAAAATGGAAGCAGTGACCATCACCAAGAAGCATTTTCCCCCAAGGGAAAGGGAAAGAACAGTTGTTAACTCTATAAGATGGCTGGGATGAATAGCGGTGTGTGTGTGTGTGTGTGTGTGTGTGTTTTGTTGCAATAAAAATAGTAATGTAGCACTTGAGTGTTTGTTTCTTCAAATTCCTTTGGATGGGTGAAATTCCAGGCTGGACATGAGTTTTTCAAATCAGTAGCAAGACCAGCTTCCGCACCACTAATCTTTAAAGCCCTAAAAAGATTGGGACCTGATTATGAAGAGACTCCCACCTCCTGCATGAGCCTGCGCTTATCTTGAGTGGCAGGGATGGCAGTGGTGGCTGCAAAGGAGCATCCCATGGCCTCTCCATGGCCACTGCTGTGAGCCTCCTCCTAGGGCCATCTTTACCCGGGATGCAAGGGGTGCGTTGCACCTGGGCGCTGAATTCTGGGGGGTGCCCGCTGCTAAAGCCGCCTAAGCTCTTAATCACGATCCCCAGCTGATTGCAGTCAATGGGTCATTTGTGTTGTCTTTTGTGGAAGAGCTGCAGAATCAACATATCCGGCGGCGGCGCCTAGTGGTGTATTTCATTTTTGCATGATCGCAAAAATGGAAAGACGGACTTATCGCCCCCGCTTTTTATTTTTTCATGTTAGCGTTTTTCGCTGTTCCCCTCCTTAAAAGCTCAACAACTTTGACCTGCCCCCCCCCCAAAAAAAATTGGGGGGCACTGGACAGATATTTGCACCCCGGCGACGCATATGCTAATGACAGCCCTGCCTCCTCCCTTGGGCAGCCCATAGCGGTTATTGGAGAGCAGCTGAGGAGGGGGAGAGTCTGCCACCACTGAGGAGTCTTGGTTTTTTAAAAAAAGAAAAAATGCTTTGTGCCTCCATGTCTAATTTTGCTCCTTTCTAAAATGTATTTACGGATGTGTTTTTTTCTTTTTGTAAATCTACCAAAGAATAAAATAAAACTGGGGTTTTCTCAGGGCGGTGGAGGGTGTGTGTGCTGTGTCCTGTTGGTGGCATGATGGCAGCACTTGCCCTTCTTCTGATAGGAAATGCTCTTAGGGGAGAGAGACAAAAATGGGTGGGTGGGGGGTTTGAGGAGAGTCAGTTGTGGGAGAGTGAGAAACGTCCCTATTTTCATCTGGGGAATGTTGGAGGGCATGCTATCTAGTCCAGCATTCAGATTCCCATAGTGGCTAACCAGATGCATCTTGGGAAGCCTGGAAGTGGGATATAAGAACAATAGCCTGTTGTTCCCAACTGTTTTGATATTTAGAGCAGTGGCGGTCAGTGGGCCAGCAAAGGACTTGCTGCGCTGCACATATGGCTTCTGGATGGTGGTCATTGCTGCTGCTTGCGAAGAAGGGGTGGGGAGAGACACGGGGAGCTCAGGATGTGGTAGGCACAGCAGTGGCAAGAGCAGCAGATTCACTCTGCTGTTGTGCTTGCACTGAGCTCAGCTCCCTGCCCTCTCTCTCTCTCTCTCTCTCTCTCTCTCTCTCGCGATAAAACCTGTACACTGGTCAAAACTGCATAGAAACGTGTTTATTAGGAGAACCTTGCACTGAAATGCTAATACATTTGTGTGAGGATTTGTTTTTTAAAAAATGTAAATCTGCAAGTTGCTGCAGAAATGTGGAGAATTGAATTAAAGATTGGAAGATGAAAAATTTGGGAAACCAAAACTGATAGATTTGTCCCTCCTTAGACACCCTTCCTCCCCTGAGTCACCTTGCTTTCTGAAATTAGGCTAATGGTGACTGAGGGCAGGGTCTTCTCAGTTGTGGCACCTCCTCGTGTGGAATGCCCTTTATGTAGAGGCTATACTGGTGCCAGACTTCTTCGCCACCAGGGTAAATACATTTCCCTTTGCCTGGGCCTTCCAGCATGTTACTTGGTTGTATTGATCTTGCTTCTGTTCATGTTACACACGCAAGCCTGCGGTGTCACTGTTACTCCTTAAACTTTGTAGAATTGTTTTGCTATAGTGTAGCTTTGTTAAAACTGAAGGGTGGTCTACAATGTTTTGGCTCAAGCAATCTGCTCTGAAGTTGGTTTTGTAATAAAAGATCGTCCCAAATTGTGTATGAGATATAAGCACACCGTTACTTTTACAGACATTAAATGATGGGAATCCTACTGAACATGGCAAAGTGAAACAGTACATGGACCTAATATGAATATAGCTTACTGATGATCTATGGAGAACCTGCTTCTGCCAGATTCTTACTCCTCTGTGTACGTACATTGAAACAGAAAAAAACAAAAAACATGCAGTTGTCTGACTTTCCATAGTGCTGCCACTAGGTGATGCAAACACACTTTGCTTCAGTATCCTGCAGACACTATGGTGACAGTTATCTAATCTCGTAGTCATGTTTAGGTCTACACATCTAATGTTCAGGTGTTCAAATCTAACAATAGAGGCCCTTTGTGTTTGAATTAAACTGGAAGGCATCAATTGACTTCCAACGGAAGCAGGAATTTAGCTGTAGATATTTGAAATAAAAACCATCGACTCTGATAATACAGTTGGTAGAAAACAGCATTGCACTGAGCTGCACAGCAGGCAGAGATCACACAACACTGATCCTGAAACATTTTATTTAACTGCTAATATGCTGCCAGGCTGAATTAAAGGTGTTGGGGTTGACCTATATAAGGCCGCAAACAACTCAAGACTCAAGAATCTGAGGAACCACTCTTCCCTGTTATCAGCTTGCCTAGATTCTTAGATCCAGGGGTGAGGCCCTCCTTCTGGTCCCACCGTTGGGGGAGATGCGTCATGTAACAACACAAGGCAGGATCTTCACTGTGGTGGCACCTCAATTATGGAACACCTTCTACTGGAAGCATGACAGCTGCTGATGCTTTGGCATCTCAGCACCAGGTAAACACTTACCTGTTTTTGCAGGGTGCTATTATTAGTGTAGGGACGCGGGTGGCGCTGTGGGTTAAACCACAGAGCCTAGGACTTGCCGATCAGAATCTCAGTGGTTCGAATCCCCGCAATGGGGTGAACTCCCATTGCTCAGTCCCTGCTCCTGCCAACCTAGCAGTTCGAAAGCACGTCAAAGTGCAAGTAGATATATAGGTACCGCTCCGGCGGGAAGGTAAACGGTGTTTCCGTGCGCTGCTCCGGCGGGAAGGTAAACGGTGTTTCCGTGCGCTGCTCTGGTTCGCCAGAAGTGGCTTAGTCATGCCGGCCACATGACCCGGAAGCTGTACGCCGGCTCCCTCGGCCAATAAAGTGAGATGAGCGCCGCAACCCCAGAGTCGGTCACGACTGGACCTAATGGTGAGGGGCCCCTTTACCTTTTACATCAGCTCTAATCTTTCTGATCAGGTGCACTTTCTCAGCACTTACTTTGATCCCTGTCATCCAAACCCTGTACAAGAATCCTGCCAGTTCACCCTAATAGTGGATACCAGAAATGAAAGCACCATGAACTGCAGAGCGGACTTTGTGTGCTGCACAGAAGGAGGTCTGGCACTGTACTCTCTTGAAACTAAAAGAACATTTTCCCCCAAATGGGCCAAAGTGGGAAAAGAAAGAAACAGTCTCACCCTGCTTTGGAGTGGGCAAGAGACTGCAGGACTTCTTCACCATTTATATTCCACCCTCCAGCTTCAAATGAGGGATTTGCTTAAGGGTAGCAGCAGGGAAGCAAAGGGCTAAGCACTCTGTCCACATGGGTTGTCATCCCAATAATTATTAGAGTTGTGTCCCCCCCCCCTGCCCCCCAGTCAATATTTCTGTGTGTTTTAAAACTGCACACCAAATGCAAAGGTTAAATGCACTTGCATCTCATTTGACCTTCAGAGATATTCCATTTTTGTTTCTGCGGTAAACAGAGGCAGCTTGTTGCTAGAGGCTGAAAATCCACATGGCCTTTCCTCCTGGTGGTAAATATATACTATTAATGAAATCAGTGGGAAATTTTCTGCCCTCTCATCTGTCACTGCCTCACCCTGCCTAATGTGGCTGTACTTTCAGGAACAGGTTATGCAAGCTAAGGCATTGGTCCTCTTTAAAGAGGGGTCCACATTCCCATTGCTTCCACCCTTTAAATCTTCTCTCAGGGCAAGTTTCCAAATCCATGATCATTCTGCTACCAAGGAATGGTTTGCATGTGTGAAACTGCCATTGCAGACAAAACACCCCAGACAAGAGCTTTCAGATAATTTTGCTGTATTTTTAAGATGCTGCTTGCATGCCATCAAACGCTTTAATTTTCAGAAACCGGCCTATACCAGCAACGTTGTTCAGTCACGCAATGAACAAAATCACAAGATTTTCTCATGGGCTAGATAAAATAAGGGTAGTCATCCTTTCTGAGTCATGCACAGCAAAAACATGATTTGGGCACCCAAAAGCAGAGGGAACCAATTAATGAGCTTACTTTCCACTGCATTTTGTGGCTTGGGGAGCACAGTGGCTTCCAGGACCTTTTCCAGATGGCATATAAAGTTACAAAACTGCTGTTTGCCGAGATAAGTGAAGATTGCATCACTGTGAGATGAGAGCCCCTGTGTGCACCATTTCTCATTTGAGGTATTTTGCACATCCCATCCAAGACTGAAAGCAGAAAAAAGGAATGATAATATCTGGGGGGGGGAGGGGGGACATGGAAATGTGGGGTTGATATGACTCTGCCATTCTAGGCAAGAGCAGCTTTGCTGCCTGCCCGTGTGTGCTGTTAATGGCATGCAGGATGTGCCCTTCCACATATAGCTTGGGCTGATTGGTACGTGGCATAACTGCTGTTCAGGTAGTATTATCATTGTAGGTAAAGGTAAAGGGACCCCTGACCATTAGGTCCAGTCGTGACCGACTCTGGGGTTGTGGTGCTCATCTCGCTTTATTGGCCAAGAGAGCCGGTGTACAGCTTCCAGGTCATGTGGCCAGCATGACTAAACCACTTCTGGCGAACCAGAGCAGCACACGGAAACGCCGTTTACCTTCCCACCAGAGTGGTACCTATTTATCTACTTGCACTCTGACATGCTTTCGAACTGCTAGGTTGACAGGAGCAGGGACCGAGCAATGGGATCTCACCCCGTCACCGGGGATTCGAACGCTGACCTTCTGTTTGGCAAGCCCTAGGCTCTGTGGTTTAACCCACAGCGCCACCCGCGTCCCGCGTCCCGCGTTATCAATGTATGGGAGGATTAATTTGAATCACAAGGAAACCAAACAGCAGTGACAATACCTTGCCACCAGATGGTGCAATGAAAGAGCTGCATTATACAGTCAGGTCACCTAGCCTTATAGTGTCTACACTGACAAGCAGCAGCCCAGCTGCAAACCCGACCCAATATTGCCTACACTAACTGGCAGCTGCTGTACTGATCCCCCAGTTCAGTTTTGCCAACACTGTCTGGCAGCAGCCCAACTCACTATTGCTGATACAGACAGGCAGCCCAGCTTGCAAATCCAACTCACAATTGACCACACTGACTGGTAGCAGCTGTATGGATCCAACCAGTTCCGTACGGTCCACACCGACCATGGTGATGGGTGGTTCTCAGATCCAGTCATTGGGTTTGCTGTTTATTGCTATCCACCTGAAAGAGCAGGTGTGTCGTCTGGGTGCACTCCTTAATCCAACATTATTGTCACTAGAGGCACAGGTGGCCTCAGTGTTATTTTCCAGCTATGGCTGGTTTGCCAGCTATGGCTGTTCCTGGAAAGAGAGAGAGAGCAAAACTTGGCTACAGTGACCCATGTTCTGGCAATGTCCCATTTGGATTGCTGCAGTGCACTTTACGTGGGGTAGTCCTTAACCTCAATCTTGGAGCTACAATTAGTGCAGAATGCAGCTGCCAGTGTGTTGTTTGGGACAGCGGGCAGAGATCACACAACACTGATCCTGAAACATTTTAATTAACTGCTAATATGCTGCCAGGCTGAATTAAAGATGTTGGGGTTGACCTATATAAAGCCTCAAACAACTCAAGTCTCAAGAATCTAAGGAACCACTCCTCCCTGTTATCAGCTTGCCTAGATTCTTAGATCCAGGGGTGAGGCCATCCTTCTGCTCCCACCGTTGGGGGAGATGCGTCATGTAACAACACAAGGCAGGATCTTCACTGTGGTGGCACCTCAATTATGGAACACCTTCTACTGGAAGCATGACAGGGGCTGATGCTTTGGCATCTCAGCACCAGGTAAACACTTACCTGTTTTTGCAGGGTGCTATTATTAGTCTGAAAGGGACACAGGTGGCGCTGTGGGTTAAACCACAGAGCCTAGGACTTGCCGATCAGAAGGTCGGCGGTTCGAATCCCTGTGACGGGGTGAGCTCCCGTTGCTCGGTCCCTGCTCTTGCCAACCTAGCAGTTCGAAAGCACGTCAAAGTGCAAGTAGATAAATAGGTACCGCTCTGGCGGGAAGGTAAACGGCGTTTCCATGTGCTGCTCTGGTTTGCCAGAAGCGGCTTAGTCATGCTGGCCACATGACCCGGAAGCTGTCTGCGGACAAAGCCGGCTCCCTCGGCCTATAGAGCGAGATGAGCACGCAACCCCAGAGTCTGTCACTACTGGACCTAATGGTCAGGGGTCCCTTTACCTTTATTATTAGTCTGCTGTTGCTGTGGAGAGTCATGAATGGCTCCATGAGAGTTTATAAATGATGTTATGAAGCATTGTACAAAAAAATGATAACAGCATCATTTTATTTAAGTCCACTAAGAATCCAAAACTGAATGCAGACTTTCCGCTGCCATTTCTGCCCCCCCCCCACCCCCCAATGATCCTTAAAAATGTGACATATGGCTTTGAATTGTCCTCTGTTGGTAACAAAGCTTTACTAAACGTCCACAATCTGTTTTAAAAGCAACTTGCTGAAGACAAACAGAGACAAACTGCTTTTGCTGAATTTTTAATTTTGCACATGTTGCATATTATAATGTTAGGAGGGAAAGCCGGGGGAAGAGAAGGAAATCTCAGAGGCTGAAAATATATATTGCATGAATATATACAGACAGAGCAAAGTACATTTCCAAATGTTGGTTCATTAAATAAAACTTACAAGAGCACTTAGAATTTCTTCATACACATCTGCTTTCTTTGGAACACATACAGAAAAGAGTTTCTACTAAATCTTACAAAGATCACAGCCTTGACCCTTCACCGTATTAGGAAAGAGGTGAAGAAAATGTATTCATGGAAAATGAATTAAAACCAGGAACTTAAAAAGTACCAGTAGACAATCCAATACCTTGACTACCTGAGTAGGGGGTAGCTGAAGCCCTACATCAACATCATTTTGAAGTCTTATGAAAGATGTACTAAAGTCCCATTTGCACATTCTTAATCATGCAATCAGCTCTAAATGACACGTGTGCAGCAGACCACAGACCTTCAGCCCCAATTCATGGAGAGTAGTAGAGCCAAGCCGACAGAGTTGTAAGAAAGGGGGTGAAGCCACTGAGCCCAGTCTCATTCCACCCCTCGTGCAATTCTTATCAAATGCGTAGGCGCATGTAAATAGGGCTCAGAGGCCTCGGTTTTCCTCCAGTTCTCCAAAATAAAAACAGTTCTTCTCTAATACATTTCCAGTGATACAATGATCTATGGATTATTTCCTATCCTCTTCCAAGTGATGCTTCATGGTCTTACTGTAAATAAAAATTGCCATGGAAAATAACGAAAGCAATTACAGTGGTACCTTGGTTCTCAAACGTCTTGGTACTCAAACGCTTTGGTTCTCAAACATAGAAAACCCGGAAGTGTTCTGGTTTTTGAATGTTTTTCAGAAGCTGAACGTCCGACGTGGTTGTCGCCTATTGTTTCTGGGGCACCTGCACCAATTAGAAGCTGCGCCTTGGTTTTCGAACATTTCAAAAGTCAAGCAGACTTCCAGAACGGATTAAGTTTAGTGCTTTTGTTTTTGCTATTTATTTTGTGTTTTTGTTTTTGAGGCTTTTTCAGTTAATTTGTTTTTGTGACTGGGTGGAACGCAGTTCAGCTATTGATTGATTGATTGATTGATTGACTGTGGAAATGGATAAAAGCCCTCCATCCAAACAATGGCTATCATCAGTGCAGGTAAGGGAAAATAATAATTTAATTATATATAATCTACAATACTGTCTTATTTATTTTATAGTACAGAACATTGATTATTGCTTTCATTTTATGGATCAATGGTCTCATTAGATAGTAAAATTCATGTTAAATTGCTGTTTTAGGGGTTGCTTTTAAAAGTCTGGAATGGATCAATCCATTTTGCATTACTTTCTATGGAAAAGTGCACCTTGGTTTTGGAACACTTTGGTTTTGAAACAGACTTCCGGAACGGATTAGGTTTGAGAACCAAGGTACCACTGTACAATTCCAAATCCTTTTCCTGTAGCCAATCAAGAATAGTAAATTTGGCTGTCTGGCAAGTCAGTGGAGCTAACGAGGAAGATCACAAATGCACAAGCCTATTACTACCACATCCAAGTGGTGCAATTTGGTTCTTTCTGATCTCATAGCAGACAGTGGTAAAGCATGACAGGGCATGTATGTCTGATATTCAAAACTGCGATGATCATCTGATAACAGAGAAACTGGTTAAGTTCATGTGTTTCTACTCATTGACTGTCCATTAAGGATTTGGTTTCTAGTCTGATACAGCAAATGTTTGTACAATAAAACAGCAAACCTTAAATAACACAACCTTGGCAGAAGGGGGGGGGTGATGGCTTTCATACAATCAACATACAATATGAAATTCTTATTGGCAAGTACATGGACGGAATTCAACGTTATCATCACGCATGGCTTCCCATCATAAAAGGGAGACTAAGATCAAAAGGCGCTTCATAGACATACATCATTCCCTTCCATTTGCTAGTGAAAGTAAGGAGGGTTGTTAGGTCAAACAAAGCTACAACGTTTAGCTGACTAATCAGTTTGATTAAGAAGGTGCCCCTGAGCAATTAGGGTGGTAGATTTTTTAATAAACATATTTATCCTGCCATTCACCCTGAGGAGCTCACACCCAGCATTCAAAGGGAGCAGCAGGGAGTAAAAAGTATGTTAAGAACTGAACCAGCCAGAAAGGGAAGCAGAAGGCAAGTAGGCATTCATTTTCTCCCCAACACACACACATTCTCTTCCAAAAAGGGATGAAAATCCACATCATCCACAACCTTACTTTCTGTGAATATGAGCAACAGTTTAAAATCCTGGTTGCAGAAGAGCTAAATAATGCTTTTCATTGTTCCTTCTCCTCCACCCAGACCCCCAAATAAGACTTCTTTTTTCTTCGGTACTAATGTATGCAGATTTGGGTCAACTGAAAATAATACAACCAAGGGGGTTTTTGGCTTTTAATTGGGTGACAGCCCTGGCTGGTGCTAAAGAAGCCTCCACCAACCTGGTGCCCTTCAGGGGGTTTGGACAACTCCCACCAGTCAGGGGGAGTACAACATACAAGGCTGTACAGTATTAGGGCACAGTTGCATTGCAAAGCTAAACAGGCTCAGCTGGCAGTTTAGGACACCCCAACCCCTATTATTGACTCTAATGAGGCTATTTTGCTATCCAATTTGGACTACAATTTTCACTTCGGACTACAATTTTCAGATATGAAAAGGAAACACCCATCATTGCTGTCCATTTTGTAGCGCCTAATTCAGATGTCCTGGCTGTTTCTCCAAGTTGTCTAGATACTCTTAGGTATGAGGTTTTTGTTGTTTTTTATATATGAAAAGACAAAATTTGCAGGCTTGATTTCCAATAGCTTTTCATGAGAACTATGCTTCCTTAAATTAAATCTGTTTACCTTTTCTGCTTCAGTATCTATCTGCCCCTCCTCCTTTCTATTTCTCTGCTTAAGGCCATACAGCTGTAGCCATATGAAGTTAGCTGAACTTAGGCTCCACAAAAATCAGCGGAACAGAAGTCATTAACTTTTTTTAATGGGACCCAAGTTTAACTTACTTAGTTACAGCCTCCTGAAAGCTTGTTTCTTTTAAAAATGGCAAGAGAAAAATAAGCTTGACTAGATGTCTTTCCATTGTACTTTGAACCAGATATTGCTGATTAAAGAGGACTGCATAAGATAGAGGGATCCTTTAGCAGCATTCTAAGCTTTCAAAACTAGACGGGCCAACAACTTCAGATTGTTGTGGAGTGGATTTGCTTAGCTGAAATACTATGTACTATAGCAGTCGTTCCCAACCTTCAGTCTCCAGATGTTGCTGGACTAAAAATCTCATTATCCCTGACCACTGGATTTGCTGACTGGGAGTTGGAGTCCAACAAGCCAAGCTGGGAAAGGCTATACTATAGTACACGCTCAAATGTATATTTGTTTTGTGTGTTAATGTAATGCGCACACACAGTATATACCATGAAACATACACACCTTGCCTTGAAGAATCATATTTATTTACATTTGTACTCTACCTCTTAAGTACTCAATACAGAACATGAGGCCACAACCAGATATTCAGCCCAAAGCTAAAGACTGTGGTGTATATAAGCATAATATTTCAAGAAAGTGTTACTATATGTTTGTTATGCAACACCATTTTTCACCACAATTCCTCTTACGCTGCCTTGTAATCCAGCACTAAATAAAGTGGTTATCCTACCATCCCACTATTTCGACCTCATCCATTGTTTTCCAGATTATGCAGCTCCTTCAGTCACAATCTAGCTATGGGCTTGTCTTATAGAAGACTAGAATTCATTATTGAGGGAAGTAGGCCTGTTCATCTTAAAGTTTGCAGCCATTAGCTAAGTTTTTATATAGGACTTGCTCAAGGTCTCTATACTGTTTTTACAACTCCTCACTAACTCAGTGAAATAATGTAATTGGGCAGTATTTGCCCAGTGTAGTGTAATACACCTGAACAAATTGCTGGTGCTGTGTATGTTTGTGCGTGTGTTTAAGTGTACATGTAACCCTCTAATTTTCACCTAAAATTATAGTTTGCATCAATGATGGCCAACCTTTTTGGCAAGTGCACCACAAGTTGCCAGAAGTGAAGCCAAAGGATGCACAGCACTCTAGTGCCACTGCAACACAATGCTCGGGGCAGGGGGCGGGGTTGTTATTATACCAGGCCAACTGGATCCTGTTGCATACCACAAATCTCCCCTACACTTGCTACTTCTCGCACCAGTGCAACATATGTTTTGAAAAACGCTTGACAATAATTCACACCCAGTCCTAATCAGTGGCTCAGGTAGAGCGATTTACTTGGCATACTGTGCCAGTGCTATGTACCTGCAACAGCTGCTTCAGATCATTGTTTCTGATGCTGTACCAAGGCTGATACAACTCGTTGTTGGTCCAGTTTTGATTGGGCATTTAGCAAACGTATATTAACAATACCCCATTTCAGTTGTACTTCATTTCCACTACCTTCCCCTTTCCAGGTATATAAATTTTTTACAGGATATCTTTTTAGTAACACTGAAATCTGCCCCTGGAAAGTGAAAACTCAATAATATCCAAAGATCTCTTACAACGGGGTTGCATTGTTCACCTGTGTTCCCTCACTTAACTGCAGGACTGCTCCATGAGCTGCAAAATTAAAGTTGCTCAAAAATGGGCACATATCCAGACTCTGGAAAATACTGTAGAACCAAGCAGAGGTGGGTCGTTTTGAAGAACCTTTGAAACTATGTTTAGAACCCCTGCCTCTTTTCCTTAAAAAAAAGAAAATAGCCAGAGCTGAACTGAAAACACCACAACAGACACCTATCCCACTGCGGAACGGCAACTTGCAAACAACACTGTGTCCCATGAAACTGTAGGCACTTTTTGCAGAAGTTGGCAAAGAGAAGGAGAATTGGTTGGGAAAGCATTGGCACCAGAGGTCAGCCTTCATGTCTTCTCCATCACATACAAGATGCAGGCCTTCACAGCCAATAGGGTGAAAAGCTTTAGGTTGTTGGCGGGTCATGTTTCTTTTTCTTGCCACGGCACGATTTGCAGACACAACAGATGATGCACGGTGAGGCTAGGAGCAGCAAGGGAGATGTTACCAGGGCTATGATACCCAGGCCCACAAGGATCCCAACAACCTGGAAAAAAGCAGGAGGAGAAATGTGATAAGGAACAGGAAAGCTGTGTATGAGCAGATGGAAATCCTGATATAGACTCAAGCTTGGGTCACCCGCATTACCTGCGTTCTGTTCCACATAACTGAGGCACGGGAATGACCCAGTTTGTTTCGGCAAGGGCCTTTGTCATAATGCCTTAGGAAGATATCGTTCTGAAAGCAGAAAGAAAAGAGTGTGTTTAGTAGTTGGCACGAATACATTGGGCCTGCCTTGAAAGAGGTGCCCAGGTGGCAGTGCAGCAGCGCAAAGTCTGGCGGGTATTTTTGGCTCTCAAGACTTTTCTTCCAGCAGTACACTGATGCAAATGGGAATTTCTCAAGTGCAATTGCCACAGGAAATCTGACACCTCTTGCTCTTCTACAAAATGTATGCTTTACAGAAAGGGAGACATGTGAGCGGACATGGAAAAACACACCCACAAATGTGGAAAGTCAGCTAGTGAAACTGAACACAAAGGAGTCATCAGCATTTGCAAACCCACTTAATGTGATCAAATGTTGCAGTACAAGAGAGTTACATCTATAACTTTGAGGCATGCCAAAAAAAAGGGAGGGAGAAACCAGATTTGTGATCATGAAAAATGAAAATTATGTGAAGGCCAGTAACACTACTCTCCAAAATTGCAACATTTGAACCCAACTTTTATAGCGGGGGGGGGCGTAGCCAAACAGGAACAATCAGGGACAGATTAAGTGATGAATGGGGATTCCTCACTAAATCAGCAACTTTTTCAATTGACAGTTTCTTCCAAAGCGTATCATGCAGTATCTGTTTATTGCTACTATAGGCAAGGCAAACGTATTAGCACAGTACCCCTTTGATGCCATTAAGAGACACTCCCTGTTGAGTGCAAACGTTCTGTTTAAGCGACAGCTACTATGTGACAGAGGACAGCCTGCGGCTCAATAAGATAATGGGCAATGACAGCTCATCACCCAATAACTTAGACAGGTAGAATTTCTGGTGGTAGCTGCAATTACCACAGTAGCATAACAAGTGAATCTAACCTCAGTTAGAGAGAGATTTACTCAAGTAAAGATGGAGGACAGGGTAAAACCAAATTGCTGGGGGAGCAAGAGAAGCGGAAGGCTATGGCCTTTGAGCCCCATCTGTAGAATTCGCATAGACATCTAAATGGGCAACCTGAGAATCAGGACTAGGTGAATCTTTGATCTGATATAGCAATGCTCTTCTAAAATTCTTAGTTGCCAATGAGGTGTTTCCCTCCCCTAGTTACAAGCCATTTTAAAGGAACTAGAGGGCAAAAACCTGGACAAGCCCACCCCAAAGCCCTTGGCACAGGTCACTTACATCCAGATTTTGCAGACAGTACCAGCAGAACGTGTGCTTGCAGTTCTTACACATCATTTGAGCACAGCCTTCATTCCTCTCAATATGGATTCGGCAAACCGGGCACTGCTTAATTGGAGCTTCTGTGGTGGTTTTGATAAGTACTCTAGAAAAGTAAAGGGGGAAAACCCTGTGAAAGATGGTAGTTCAACAAAGGACAGTAATCTGGAGAGACCTGTCAGAAGCAAGCATGGACCAATGGTACCAAATAGTATGGGAAACAGCCTTACTAGAAAAATTAACCAATAAACTGAAACCGACATGGGGACAAATATGGCTCCCCTTTATCACACACACAGCTGAACAAGACAACGACAAAAATCCACCAACAGCATACAAATCAATATGGCTAACCTGATCCAAAACACCCACCCACCTCACTCACACACGAAAACAAAGATCACCCTAGGCCAACCCCAACCTCTCTCACCACCAAAGGAACATAAGTGAACAGCAGAGAACCTGCACAAGCAACGCTGACACCAAACCCTACATATAGTAAAATAGAAACATTGCCACCTGACCCCACCCCCACCCATCTCCCCCCCCCCTCCAGCTCTTTCCCCCTTTTCTTCCTAATGTCTCAACAAATGAAACTGATTTGTAAAAATGTTACGGGGGGGGGGGGAATATGAGAGAGAGACATTGCACACACTTTTGTAAATCAAGAAA
Organism: Podarcis pityusensis; assembly: GCF_964106645.2. Lineage (NCBI taxonomy): Eukaryota > Metazoa > Chordata > Lepidosauria > Squamata > Lacertidae > Podarcis > Podarcis pityusensis. The sequence goes on from NC_138031.1 coordinate 60,521,274, forward strand.
ATGTTTAATAATAATAATAATAATAATAAAACAAAGGATAGTAATAGTTCCATGATTATTTCACTGTCGTTCATGTTGTGGCGTCTGGGCAAGTAGCACATAGAGCATCCTTAATCCATGTAGATACACATGCATGTGCAACATTACTATGGCATCAGACATCAGTATACTTTGGGGACAGCTAGCACTATAACTAAGCCACTGCACCTGGGTTACAGCCACACAAAACATTTAAAGCACTCTTATCACTTTAACAGTCATGGATTCCCCCAAAGAATCTTGGGAACTGTAGTTTGTTAAGGGTGCTAGGAACAGTAGCACTGTGAAGGGTAAACTACAGTTCCCAGGATTCTTTGGTGGAAACCATGACTGTTTAAAGTGGCGCAAGAGTGCTTTCAAAGCACGGTGCAGGTATGTTCTGGCAATCTATTGAAAATGCTTCCCTACCCCTGACAACTGGCAATGAATTAATTCTACACCTACAAATTTCAACTAAAGGAAAGCTGAAATTACTGTGATTATGATATGGAAGATTTGCAGCACCTCAGCAAATCCTTCTCTTACCCTTGCTCACTTGGTGCCACAATAAGATGGTTTTCCAGGCATAGCTTCTCCACATGCCAAGGCTCTTTGCATGATGAACAGAACGTCAAGTAGCAAGCCTGACATTTTACAGGCACGGGTAGTCCAGATTCACTTGGTTCAATTTGGCACACGGACTGACAGTCAGCAGAAGGACACCAGGTTCTCAGGGGATCCAAATGTACTTCTAAAAAATGTTTATTAGAAATCCAAAAACACAACATTTTTAATTATGTACTTGGTTTGCCATTTGTTGATTCATATTCAGCCTCCATTGTCACTGGCTTCAGAAAACAATTCACTGTACTGTGGTCAATAGTATCTGACAAACCTCATTATAAACCACAAAATGTCAAATTCTGAAGGCTTTGGTGGGGGCATATAAAACCTTTCAGCATCACAGCCAATTTTAAAAATGAAGATATTCTTAAAGTTTTTTTAAAAAGGGGGGGGGTTGAGAGCATAGGGAGACACAAAAAATATTTTAGTATCATAGCAGCAGGCCTATAGGAGCAGCAAGGGTTTTAAAAAACAACCAAACAACCAAATGGGTGTATGTGTTTTTATATAGGAAAAACATGAGGGGGCACCATCATAGTGGAGGATCCACTTTTCTTAACATCGGCAAATTGGAGGAGGGGAGTTCTTGGCCAGTCACAAAAAACAACTTGAGGGGAGCTAAGATGCAGCCAATGGGCTGTGAGCTACATCTGTGATAAAAGTATGAAGGCATCATAATTGATAACATTCACCAGGTATTTTATTGCTTTCTTTTTCAATGCAGAAGCATTGGCTGTGCTCATATTCCTGCACTTCCTTTTTTAAAAAAGGCATTTTTTTAGTTTAATAAGTCCTTCACCCTATTATTCAAACTGTTTTGTGAGTTTAATTATACATGTATATCTGGTATTAACCCCCCTAAATCAATGTAAAAGCCACACCTCTTTCAAATTTCAATCGCTGGTATAACTGAAATTGATCAGCAGGTACCAACCTGGAGATCTGAAAGAAAGAAGAAGACAAGATGTTAAGATGGAAGGTGGGGGATTAACTAATCCTAAAAATGAGTCAAACAAGAATGTCTGATGACATTTGCTTCCATTATTTCCCCCGTGATCCGTAAGTTCAGAGAGGGGGAAAGAGAGAAAGCAATCACAACAAGGCTTCAATTTTGAATTCAAGATCATTTGGCAATTTAAGAGGGACACAAATGTTAAAAAGTAAACTGCCAAAACCAAAGCTGGTTAGTATTTACAAGAACTCAACTGCAAACAATATTCTATTCTGCTAAAACAAATATGAGTAAGCTTAGAAATTTCGGGTACAATTCATCATACAACTGCCGGCATAGTTTGAAACGAATAATTAGTGGTGTTAACTTGTTGGAGCTGCTTTGGGCTATGCTGATCAGGCATCCACACTAAGTTTGGCATCAGTGGCAATGCAATGAAATGCTCAAAAATCACACACAAAAAACCCACCTTCCAATGAATTGTGTGTTTTTTTATTGTTGTCATATCATCACTGAAACCACTTTTCAACCCATTGTGATAAAACCTTTATTCAAATACCCAGATTTGACACAGAGTAAATTAGAATTAGGTTTCTCAAATTAAAAAGCACTTTCTTTGAATTTTACTGCCAAGTTTACAGTCTCTTGCCACTACTATATAGATTCACACCACTCAGTACATCCAGGACAATCTCAGGTTTGCAGTTTTCCTCATTCAATTGCACAAACTTTGAATTCACAAGCAACTTTGATAATAATGGACCAATACCAATAAAAATAGACTACAGGGAGAACAGGAAACAAAACAAAACAAAAATAAATAATATGAAGACAGTATGACTCACTAGATCATGGGATAATAAACTGAACATGAACCAACGATATGATTCTGTAGCAGAAAAAGTTGATGTTTATATTACTTAATAAGTTTGTGTTTATATTTTTAAATTATTTGGAAAGTACTTGTACCATTGTACTTAATTCCAGATAGCCAGTCTAGCTCATATTTCAAATGCTGAATGATGTTTCAGAAGACAATTCACAAAAAGATGCCAATAAGAAATTCAGGAAAGGTTTACAACGATGATTTTTTTAATAAAGAAAAATTACAAGAACAGATTAGGCTACAGGGAAATTTGCACTTTTCAAATATTTAAAGAGGATGCAAAAAAGGAAGGAAACATATGCCAGGCATTCTTTATTAATACAGTGGTACCTCAGGTTACATACGCTTCAGGTTACACACTCCGCTAACCCAGAAATAGTGCTTCAGGTTAAGAACTTTGCTTCAGGATGAGAACAGAAATTGTGCTCCGGCGGCGCAGCAGCAGCAGGAGCCTCATTAGCTAAAGTGGTGCTTCAGGTTAAGAACAGTTTCACTGTAACCATGTTCTACATATTGACCTAAAACAGCACCTTCCCCAATATACTGTAAACCATCTCAGACCCTACAAATGGCATGTGAGACCATGTTGGTAGTGCCACTTTCAAGGGCTTTCTGGTTGGTGTTGTCTCATGCCAGGGCCTGTTTAGTGGTGGTTCACCATTTGTGAAATGCCCTCCCTGGTGAAATGTGCCTTTCTCCATCATTAATGAAAACACACCTGTTTATCCAGGCATCTGATAAATGGACATTTTTCCTGGCAACCCTGAGATCCTTGAAGTGAGAGCGTGTTTTTATAATGTGTTTAACTGCAACTGTTTTTAGAACACCTTTCTTTTTTTTAAAAAAGAGACGTGTTTGCCATCCCAGGCTCCTTCAAGAGGAAGTGAAGGATATAAATTCAATAAATAAACAAATAGTTGTGGAATGTCTGTAGGATCTCTCCCATATTTAAGGTACTAGGTTTATGGCTGAACAGCCATAGAGGAACAGCATGCACCAAAGAGACCTATTTTTTCTCCTCTTGTCCTAAGATGAACCCAAATGATTCTTTTTAGGAAATTGATTAGCTCATAACTGCTAGATACACTGAATTAAGCAAAGAATCTTGGCACATCATAAATCACTGCAATGGAGGGTTACAGATTGCTGTAAGGCAATAGCAGGATAAACAACTCTGATCCAATCCTGTTTGCTGCTCATAACCCTGTGCGCCAGAAACACAACCACCCAGTTCTCTATGTCAATGATGCCGCTGCCAGGTCTTGGAGATGGAAATAAACCAAGAGCAGTCACCAAAAACTACTAGATCGTTGGATCCAGTCATGTTGTCTTCAAACCCTTGACTCAGTTTACCAGCCATCAGTCAAGATGGTGGTGGAACAGTAAGTCTTTCTCAGGTCATTCTATCTTTCATTAATTTGTCAGATACAACATGATAACTGTCATAAACGAACTGGGGGACGAGAAGCAATGAAATGTGTGGGTGGCTTTCTGCTAGTTCAATTACTAGTGCATATCATTGCAGCTGAAAAAATATAGCATATGAAAAGCCAAACTATTAAAATAAACTTAAGAACTCAAAAATGTAAAAGGAGTCACAAGAAATCCCTTGTGTAGTCAGCAGTAAGGATGGATGAATCTGCCAATTTCAGTTTTCCCTTTTTTTCTAGTCTTTTTCCACATCCATTTGCATTTTTACAAAATAAAAGAATGAAAATTCACCAGCATTTTAGTGCTGATCACTTCTAACATAAACATTTGTATGCCATTTTGCCTGATATATACAGTTTTGCAAAGCAACTTTCTGTAATATAATGCATTTTATGTCATTTTGCTAATCTATGGGTTTTTATGCACACTTTGCCCCAGTACATGCATTTTGGCATGCATTGCTTGGCTGGAAAACCGCATTGCAAAATTTGGTGCAGTACAAATGCCCTGGCAGTAGCCCTGAATTGGTTCTGCTGGTGCATTTGCACTGCGCTGAGTTCTCAGACAGAAAAGCAATGACAAACCTAGACAACATCTAAAAAGCAGAGACATCACCTTGCCAACAAAGGTCCGTATAGTAAAAGATATGGTTTTCCCGTTAGTGATGTATGGAAGTGAGAGCTGGACCATAAAGAAGGCTGATCGCCGAAGAATTGATGCTTTTGAATTATGGTGCTGGAGGAGAATCTTGAGAGTCTCATGGACAGCAAGAAGATCAAACCTCTCCATTCTGAAGGAAATCAGCCCTGAGTGCTCACTGGAAGGACAGATCCTGAAGCTGAGGCTCCAATACTTTGGCCACCTCATGAGAAGAGAAGACTTCCTGGAAAAGACCCTGATGTTGGGAAAGATGGAGGGCACAAGGAGAAGGGGACGACAGAGTACAAGATGGTTGGATAGTGTTCTCGAAGCTACCAGCGTGAGTTTGACCAAACTGCGGGAGGCAGTGGAAGACAGGAGTGCCTGGCGTGCTCTGGTCCATGGGGTCACGAAGAGTCAGACACGACTAAACAACTAAACAACAACAGAGTTCTCAGATACCTTCCCCCTCTACCTCTTGATAAGCAACAGTGACCCATGTGAAGGGAAGCCAGCACAGCAGCTCTGCTGCAGAGGAACACAAGCAAAGAGGAACATTATCAACATATACAGAAGCTTGCAGTTCCACACCTGGGACACAGCCACAAAGAAAGCCGTCTCACATGTTACTCTTAATGCAGCTCAGAAAGAGTCTTCCGGCTCGATTAACCTATTCAGCTACTAACACAGATAAGTTAGCTTATCGATACCTGCTTTCTGAGTGAACTCTAATAGTGTACATTGTATGACAAACAGAACTGTCTTACAAAAGCTAGTAAATGTTAGCTAGTAAATGTTCTGGGACAAAAATAGTACCATGCATTTTTTATTGCAGCAAGTTTAAAACAATAATTTCTCAAGTCTTTTTAGCTTGTCATATATATATGGTCTATGGATAATTCACCTAGTCCATGCTGTAGATATTTAAGTGCCAGTAATGTTGCATACCACATAATGGAAGATGGTTTCAGGGAACACATTTCTATAAATCAAGAGCACAGATTTAATTTATATTCCCTCCAATATCCCCACTACTTTTGGCTTCCATAGCATGTCACATTATTACCGCCCCTATTCTAACAAAAGCCTGTGCATTATATCCATCATAAAATATTCATTTCTTCCATTAAAGAACTCCCTTGCCACTTAGAACAAGTCTTTATGGGTTTTTATTAAAAACAGCAATGTATGCGGAGAGAAATGAAATGATTATATATTCAAAAGTAAACATATTTGGCCAATGTTCAAAAAAACAAAACAAACAAATCCCAAACATTTAATGAGAGAGACTGTTGTGTTGACAAGAAAGCATGTACCACAACTTTATAGTTTCAAATTTAATTTGTGAAATGCAGCACTCTGAAACACAAACACTTATAGACTACCTCCTCCTATGTGTCCCATTACTATTTATTTTAAAAGATTCCATTTGTGGCTCTTTGATGCCATCTATGAATCACTATGCAACTCACTCCAATGGCAAATTGTGGCCAAGGCTGAACATCTTTTTGAAACATGCTGAATGAGGCCACCTTCTTGGATTGACTTTTAGGACTCAGTGTTAAGTCAGGATAGAAAAACGGGGGGAAATAAACAGATTTAATTACATTTTTACTCTGCTAAGAGACAGTGGCTTGTTTGCGCCCACGTTGTCTTTTTCTTTTCTTACACGATGGGAACTTGCTTCCATTACTGACATGCAGTTATGTTTATATATATATACACCAAACTAAGCAAATCCTCAGTGCACAGGGTGATCCTATGCGCGCGCGCACACACACATGAATATGAGATCCTTTTTACAAACAGCAGATAAATTAATTTGATTCTTCAAGTATCTCCTCCATACATGCACAGTGTACAGAACATTTTCTACATCTCGTCATTCCCCTCCTGAAGTTGCCTAGACAACCTTGTTTGCCATGAATAAGGTTAGCTTCATTTCAATTACAGATTCCTCCCAGGCAAGGAATCAATATGCCTCATAACGGTATATCTTCAGACAGAGCAAATGTCAGGAAATCATCTTGGCAAACAACAGCAAAGAGTTTTTTTGTCAGATTCTCAGCCTCACATCAAGCCTCCGTCATACAATGTCATGATCTTTTTAGATTAGAACTGGTTACAACATCAGCATCAGAGTAAGCTACAAGTTTCTCACCCTTGGTTTAAGGGGATAAGTAAGGGTGTGTTCACCAAAACTCACCATTAAGAGGCCTTAAGGAGTTGAGCACATTGGCCAGTTGCCAATTGGGAATGGTCAATAGCCACCCAGGTTATAGGTAGTATGAATTCCCCCTTCCAGTCATTCCTTGCTTTGGGTTACTCTTCCTCTCTAGGTTACCCAAAATGTGGGTTGCATTAACTTACCTGCTATCTGTAGGTAGGCTATTAGTAACATCACCATGTCCTTGTATGTAATAGAAGCTTTGGCCCTTTTAAGTGAGACTTGTTTGGGACTCCCATTCTTTATTGCCAATTTATTCTGGCACAGATAGTGGGTGCTTACCACTGGTAACAGATCCATGATGGGAAAACAGGTGATGAGCCCAGAAATTCCAATGATTTTCAGTACACTGATGAGTTTGTATTCACCATAGCCCAGCAAATAGCCCAACAATAGAAACAGCTTAAAAGGACATACATATCTCACTTTTAAGTTAATATCGGGACTCAGTCTGGAACAATACATGCCAAAAATCATTGGCTAGCTCCTGGCAGGAGGTGGAAGCCTGACCCAGACTATTAAGGTCATGGTTCTGGTTTGGTTTTTTTTAACGTAGTCAAGGACAGATTAGCATGGAAATGTGATCAGAACTCTGTTGGCAAAGCAATAGGCAGCAGTAGGAAGGGCTGTGAAGCTGCCCTATATGTTAATCAAGAGAGGCATCAGGTTGTTAAAACTTTAATGCAATTAAGATCACTTCTTGTCCTTGCTCCTATTCTGTTCAGGAGATATTATTCCTTACATGCTCAGTGAAAATCATAAATATATAATGAATAATCACCCTGAACAGAATTTAGTGCATTCCATCATTCATGGACCATTAAATATATTCTTCGTTGTTTATTCATTCAATTCTTTGCCCCTCAGAGTACAGAGGAAAACATTAATGGCCCATTAATGCATACCCTCATGTGCCCTCTTGCTTAGCTAATTGAAATGGATCTTTAGATTTCAGAAGCTTTATGAGCACTACTATCATATTCCAGTGTTGCTTTGTGTTTTCCGTGCAAACTTTGAAGTCACACACTCAAGACAAAACATTAAAGTGAAAGCTTATGAATACTCCAGGCTCATGCTATCCAAGTAAAAGACCAAGTGGCCTTACCCACACGTATTTGCCAATTATGAAATCCAAGTTGAATACCTGACTCGCACCATTTTCAAATGTAGCCTTAAAAATCATATGAATCTTGCGGGAAATCGCAGGTCCCTCTCTTGTGTGGCATACATTCTGGTGAATTAAGCGCTTTCATAGATGTGGTGAAAAATGTGAGGTGACCACCTCTGGAAAGAGTTCATAGTTGTACCTGTGATAAAGTGGTCACATGATAGTTTCACCACAAACACTTGTTCAACAGACTCTGGCAGTGTTGCAGCTGTGCATGTTAGTTGTAGTTCACCTTACAAGTTGCCGTTGTGGCAAATGTTCCTTCTAGCATTAAGGAGGAAGCGCTGGGATGTCGTGGTGGGAGGCACAGATGGGGAAAAGGGTGGACAGAGAGGAAGGGCAGGGCAGGTAAAGGAGCAGACTGCAAAATGCTTGAAGACATTACGTGAACAGGGATCATGGAGTCTAGTCTACAAAAGCTTAGGCTAGAGTAAGTTCGGTAGTCAAGGTACGCCAATGCTCATGTTTTCACCTCTAATTTCACCTGCTGTTTGTCCAGCCTTTCTTCAGAAACCTTGCCAGTATAAAATAAGTAGCTTGTGTCCCAACCAACACACACACCGTTATATGTATACATAAGTACCATCACTTCTCCTGAAAACGATTACCTTCTAATTTCTATTCACACTTGCCCCCAGTTCACAATTTAAGCAGCAAGTGACATGTGTAAAACTCTCTACGATTTGTGTTTTACAACCTGGAATGCCATACATATTCCAACATTCATTTTCTAAAGGAGGGCTGGTGACATTCAGATTGGGGATGTTCTGGCTATTAAGCAGACAATTTTGAGACCGCCTGGATGCCAAGTAAACATTTCCCCAGGAAAGGAAAAACAAGAAGAAAACCATCTGCTTGTTTCTAGTTTCTCATGTCAAGTGGGCCTCCTGCCAAGTAGTCATTAGAGTAATTAAGGGGAGGAAACATTCTAATGTATTCATTATGTAAATGAACAAAAAATATTAGAAAGAAAAAGAAGTGACAAATGGAGATACCTCAGTTTCTTGCACAGTCCCATGGTTGAGGCACATCATGTCTGGACAAGTGATGGGAGAACCACACCCCTCACGAATAGCCAGCTGCATATACTGTTTCAGGCACTAAAAGAAGAAGAAAGTGGAGAAAACATAAATTACAAACTGTATCTCAACTAACAGTGTACCTTCACTTCTTTAATTGGCTCTCTTTGAGCTTCAGTACTCCAAGAACTGCAATTGCGATTGCAAAGCAAAGATTAAACAACTGACTACAAAAACCTTCATTGTGTCCCAGAAGCACACAGGCTCAGAGTCAGCAACCAGGCGCAACAAACGTACATGAGACCAGCGTGTGGGTAAAAACTAACTGCAACTTTATTGGTTACAGATATATCAGAGTTGGACGCGGGTGGCGCTGTGGGTTAAACCACAGAGCCTAGGACTTGCTGATCAGAAGGTCAGCGGTTCGAATCCCCGCGACGGGGTGAGCTCCTGTTGCTCGGTCCCTGCTCCTGCCAACCTAGCAGTTCGAAAGCATGTCAAAGTGCAAGTAGATAAATAGGTACCACTGCGGGGGGAAGGTAAACGGCATTTCCATGCGCTGCTCTGGTTTGCCAAAAGCAGCTTAGTCATGCTGGCCACATGACCCGGAAGCTGTACGCCAGCTCCCTTGGCCAATAAAGCGAGATGAGCGCCGCAACCCCAGAGTCGGTCACCACTGGAGCTAATGGTCAGGGGTCCCTTTGCCTTTACCTATATCAGAGTTTGGCACCACACAGAGCAAGGATCTGTTGGACAGAAAATCTTGCTGGCTGATGCCAGGCCCAGCCTGCCCACTGGACCTACTCCCAGGAAGCAGCTGCCAGACTCTTGATACCAGTGCCGCGCAGGCTGTTCAACATGAGCATGCAACAGCCTGCCCCAGTCCCCCAAGCATTCAGGTGCCACCCCAAGACCCCTTATGGGGATTGCCTCACTATCTATTGATCCTGCCCTATGCTCTCCCTGGCCACAGTTATGACCAAAATGAACAAATGAAATCAATCTGTGTACCCCTGACATGAGGAAGGGGAAAAACCTGACCGCCAAAGGCCAATTGTGATGTACAATCCTTCTCAGTCCTGTGGCAGTGTGGGAGTGGCAGGAGGGGAGAGACCACACTGGCAATGCACTGCCAACACTGCAGACTATGTGGTCTTACAATAGGCCAGCTGTGGACCAGGGAAGAAGTGTTCCCTCTCAAGCGCTTGTCTGGTCCACACTCATCAGGACTCTGAATCAGGGGCATAGCATGGGGGGTGCCAAGAGGGCCGTGTCCCCATGCACACAATTTTTGGGGGGGCATGAACTAGGTGCTCCCAAGCAGGCAGCTGCAGCATGGCCTGGCCCCGGCTGGTACTCCTCTCCACCCGCCAAGGGCCGTATCGGCCAGGCAGGTGGCTCGGCGAGCCCCTGTTTTACTCCGGTGGGAGTGGGGTTGTTTCATTGAGTTCTTCCTTCATACAAGCTCAGTTTGTGCTCAAACAAAGGGAGTGGAAATAGCAAATTAGAAGGTAGAGTCAAAACCGCACAACATGAATTGACCCAGCATATGCAAATGCCCACAACTAGGGGCAGGAAGCAGCAGTTTCGTAAACTAAAATACAAACACATATGCGGACGCGTGTTCTAAGATCAAATTCAAATGGAGGAACAGTGGATCTGGAGCAAGATGCCTGCTCACCTGTGGATGAGCCCCTGAAAAGTGCTTAACGCTTTCCTTGCTAGCTGTTTTCTGTCCAGAAATCCACCCCACTCTCCAAGCTGTGTTTTCTTTGGTGGGGCTCCAAGTTCACATTTACACGAATTATTATGCATCTGGAATGCTACAAGCAAGAAGGGAAAGCAATTGGGCAGCTACTTAAGAGTGTGAAGAATGGCTGTCAAGGAAAGAGTTAAGACACATATTGTTGCCACTTCTGCTCAAAATTTCATTACAGCAAGCCTTGGGAATTCACATGGGAATTCACTCTATAGTTTGCCAGTCAAGAAGTTTGTTCTGATCTCACGCTGCTAGGTAATGGCTCAACGAAGCACTTGCGCTCCTCTCACTGCAAGGCCACGCCATTATTCAAGACCACTTGTGGATAATCTCTCCCCACATCCACAAGCAAAGGAAGCTGATCACAGTACAGCACATGGCTTTTCCCAAGGACGCCCAGCCCTCCTTATTCAACACGTTCCATTTCACCTTCTCTACTTCAATACTTTAAAAGGTTTCCAGCTGACTAATTGCAACCCTTATTATTTGGAAAGCAAATGACAAAACGAAAAATATGACCAATTTTAGATTTTAACCAGGAAAGGCAGAGGGAGTTTGAGTAAAACATAGGCCAAGAATAGAAAATCAATACATGCTATAAACAAATATCCTAGGGTGTCTAGCGTTATATGTTACAAAAGCACATTATTGTAATCCAAGGCACATTGTTTTAAATCAAAGTCAATCAAGCTGATATTTGTATATTTGACAGAAGGGATCTTCTGATAACCAGAACTTAAAACAAGAATTTTGATCCCACCTGCAAACTTCATCTACCAGCTTAGCCAAAATCACTCCAGCGGTGTGAGATTCCAGGAGTACGAGACGCATTTTAAACCAGCGTCTGTGTTTCCCCTGGGACAATAAGACACAACAGAGACTGTGGTGTCTTTATACTATATGGTTTATTTACACATGTATACAACTTTAAGCGTACAATGGAGGGGTCCACAGCATTCTTGCCAAATAGATTCTGTCTCTCTCATACACATAGCATTGCTTCCAAGAACAGACATCAGCATCGCTCTCTCCTTACACTGCTTACTAACCCCCAGATTCAGATCAGTATTCATTATGCTAAACATAATTCTGCAAAATGGTGGTTATAAATACATAGCGTATGCACAGGGAGTTGTGAGGTGACCAGGAGTCACTGGTCTGATTTGTAGGCAATTCTAAAGCATGTTTTAGCACTATATGGATGTCAGCAAGCATGTGCAATGGCTACTTCACTCCCACGTGCAGTCGGAAAGAGCCTTCTGTCAAATTTACTTTTTGTTTCAAAGCCTCTGGGTTTAGCATAGTGTGCAAACCAGGAATTCTGGCTTATAACAAGCTATGGTTAGTTGCTAAACAAGCGAACTTCAAACCCTGGGTTGTGAAATTTACTTGTTTAGCAACTAACCATTGTTTGTAAAAAGGATTCCCAACTCATTTGTAAACAAGGCGAAGTTAAGATGTGATGCTAAGCAGAGATTATTTTAAACTGCAAGAGAACCCAGCAAAAGACCTCTCAGGTACATGTGAGGAGGGGGACTGCACTTCACCAACAATTTGGTCTGGTTCACTGAACTATCACATTGTAAAGGCTAAAAAATGGATGCCCTCCCCTGCTAGATTGAGTATCGACTGACAGTGCAGAGGCCACACCCTCTATTTTTCAAATGATTTTTCATCACTAGGTCCTTCATTGGTAGACTGTACACGGAAAGACCACAAGGAGCTTTTCTTCCTTCTTATAGCCTAATAGCCCCACTCCTACAGAGACGGCATGAAAGGCCAAGAAGAATTTCCCTTTGTTTGTGAACACACACAAGTTGATCAAAGATAGCTATCTAGGTAAGTAACAATTAAATTAACTTCTTGAAGCACACTAGTGCAAAATTCCATCATATTTTTTTAAGTCTTAAAAATACACCTTTCCATGAGGCCATAAACACTAGTATGATCTTGTGCCAGCATATAACGGGTGTGCTCCTTATACTTGTTACTAATGCACATTTCCAAGTTAAAGTCATATTACAAATGAGAGGTTTTATTTTTAAAAGCAAAGTCTAAGCTCAAGCTACCCAAATGTGGCAATCGACTACCTGTAACAAAGTGAGGGGGTGGGGGAGAGAATTTGGGATAAGCCTTATTTAAAATCACTGAAGCATTATGACAGTGTGTTTGTGCCATTACGGCTTTGAGCTGCACATGTTTTCCCTACACAGGGAAACATTATGCATCCATGCACACTTGTAATCTGTAACAAAGTAATGCAAGCATATATTGCACTATGATTATACATGAGCGTACAGTGTATAGTTATTGGTGTGGACCAGGATTTTTCATTTGAAAAGCCGCCATGTAAGCACAGGTGGAAACATAGCAAGTTCCTTGCAGATATGTTTCCTCAGACTAGTTTCTCTCCCCCCCTCACCTCTCAGTCTTGTTGCTATCTTCAGGACAAAAGAGTGGTTTCTAAGGAAACAACTTATCAGCCAAGTCCTCAAGGCTAACCTGAAAGCTCTTTGAACAAACAATAGTCGGAACATGGAGCATAGCTCTTGCTTGTTCCTGCATCAACATGTCAGGAAGGAGATGTCTGCACAAGACAATAGCACATTCTTCGTTAAGGAGACCTTTCCCCGCAAAAATCAGGTTATTCATCTCCAAAAGGTACAGGGTCCATCCTAGACCACACACTTAATCCAGAATCCAGGTGGCGTGTTTTTCAGGAAATACTGGTGCCTAGCCGTTTCTTGGTTTCACCTTCACTAATAAGGAAAAGGGCGACTTCTTCACATTCTGTAAGCTGCCCGTAGCATGCAAGCCACTTCTGCAGTCTCTGGGAAATCAAAACTTTATAGGTTTTTATTGCTCGTAGAAAATTCAGCGATAAACACTCCAGGTTCTCAATTTACAAACCAGGTCAAAAGAAACTCAAAGCTCACTATGACTTACAGGTCTTACTATCTCGATGTCTCTCCAAAATTTGTCAAGGGCAGACGTAAAGTATCCATATGAAGTTTGAAATGAAAGAAAATGTTTTCTGAACAGCTGAAAGTGGTTGAAGACAAAGCAAGGTTTCCCAAGGTATACATTAATTCATTTCTCTCTCTCTCTCTCTCTCTCTCTCTCTCTCTCTCTCTCTCTCTCACACACACACACACACACACACACACATGCACGCACACAAACAGGCTTCTGGTAAAACCTGCTTTTGAAAAGGGAGGGCCTGACCTGAGTGTACACAGTACAGCCAAAACCCCTCTTATAAACTATCTTTCAGATCTCTGAAAAACCATTATACAGAACATTATTACTTATTGGCTAAGTTTTGGCTTAAACATTGTTTTGGAAAGTGTGGAAGAAATTGATTTGCCCCGATAGAGACTTTGTCAGGCAAGGCCTCCTTCCACCTGCCTTGCTCTACCCTCTAGTCTCTGCTTCTCAATGTGTATTGTATTATTTTATGTACTGTGGCTTGCCGTTGTTTTATTGATTACAGTTTAGATATCATTTATTGTAACTGTTGAGTGGATTTCTGTTCAACTTTTATATGTTGACATTATTATTTTATACTATTCTAATGGTTGTTGAATGTTCCTTTTTTGATGTAGGTTGCCTATTTTAAAGTTATGTTTTATTATCTCATTTTTGTATTGCATTAAATTGTTATAAGATGCACATCTTTTGTTTCTTCAGTTTGTAAACCGCCTTGAGTATTGTAAGATAGAAAGGCGGTATACAAATTAAAAATGACGATGATGATGATGAAATGCAAGCTGAATTGAATTGCTCCTCCATCTCTAGCTACAAACCTAAACACATTTTCTAGAATTTTAGCCCCAGTAAGAATTATCAGTACAGTGGTACCTCTGGTTGCGAACAGGATCCATTCCAGAGGCCCATTCGCGATATGAAAAGAATGCAACCCGCAGCAGCGCATCTGCGCACACGCGGGTTGTGATTCGCCACTTCTGTGCATGCGCGACATCATTTTGCGCGTCTGTGCATGCGCGAGCGGCAAAACCCGGAAGTAACCCTTTCCAGTACTTCCGGGTCACCGTGGGACATAACCTGAAAGAACGTAACATGAAGCGGAAAGACTGAAGCTGGGGTTGCTTCCCTTTGGAAGGAAAGGTGGGTGGAGACTTAAAAGATTTCTGCAAATCCTGCTAGTGGAAGGCTGTGCAAGGACTTCTACTAGGGCATCAGGGCTTCCCCCTCTCTCCCTCTGCCCCATACCCCTCCAAACTGGCTGGTAGGGGTGTCAGTACAACACAGGGAAGGAGAGAGGCAACATGTTGGCTGGCAAACTGAGGAAATGACTGCCATATTGCTATATTGAATTCCTCCCAATACAGTGGTACCTCAGGTTACATACGCTTCAGGTTACACACTCCACTAACCCAGAAATAGTGCTTCAGGTTAAGAACTTTGCTTCAGGATGAGAACAGAAATCAGGCTCCGGCGGCGCGGCGGCAGCAGGAGGCCCCATTAGCTAAAGTGGTGCTTCAGGTTAAGAACAGTTTCAGGTTAAGTACGGACCTCCAGAACGAATTAAGTACTTAACCCGAGGTACCACTGTACCATCATTTCTCTGGCTCACTGTACCAACCTGCTTCTGTTCCATTTGTTCCTTGCATGCACACATATACAGATATCTATTAAATCATCTTTTGCTGCAGGGATGGAAAGCTATGCTGGCTTCCCCATAAGGAACATTGCAGAGTGGTCTCTGTGTCAAGCACTGAGACAGAAGTACTGTATCGGGTATTTAGTCCCTAAATAGAAAGGCTGTTATGGCCAGACCTGGCTATCAAGGTTGACCAGTTTTCATAACAGCCCCTGTAGTCAACTCTGCCAGGCAGGGGGAAACAGTACATAGCTGAAGACTCAATTTATGAGCATCAGGATGACCACAATTCCTGCTCAAATAAACTTAATGCCAGGGAATAAACTCCACTGAACCCAGTGGGGCTTGCCTCTGACTGCATGGGTTCCCACTTCTCTGGGTGAGAACCAGGATTGGACTTTGCACTACCACAAGTGAGACTGGATGTGGTCTCTGAGTGGTTGAAGACTGAACGGTAGGTCCAGACTGTAGGAAATAGGTGCATTATTTGGAACAAGGTGATATTTTATTTCTATTTTATTGTTGTGTTGGTATTATTTTCTCTTCTGTTTAGTTATCCCTGTTAAGCTACCTTATTTGTATTATGTTATATAATGTTACATGGAGCAATTTTTAAAAAATTTACTTACTGATATTACGATTCTTTCAATTTGGTTCCCAATACATTTCTGAATTTCTATCAAATGAAGAATATTTTGCTGCGAGCCACTCTGGGCACAACTCTGTGGGTGAGTGGAAGACAAATAAACAGGAAATGATGATGTATTGGAAAGGAAGCTCAGCTTTTAACTGCAGAACATCAGCTAGTTGAAATGCAACTTCTAGCTTTTAATTAGAAATGCAAAACAATCTTGCAAGGACATGTTACTATTTAAACTGCTATGCTAATCTGTCACAGCAGCAAAACTTAAAAGCCTCACCACCTCATTCACTTGCCAATTACCTTGGCACTCCAGCAGAGAGGTCATCACTCCTCCTGCTCTGAAAAAAGTCCCAGAGCTGTGCTCCACTGCATTCTCCCTCCTTTACTGACATTATTGCCATAAGCTTTTGAATGAAAGCTGATGCTCATATAAAAAGTTGTGCCAGCTCCACAGCTTATCCAAATGGCAATGGCTGTTTATAAGGTAGCAGCACACAACACCAACAAGCTGTAGTTTGATATTTGCTACATTAGTTAACTACAGCACCGTGGCCCACAGTGTTTGAAAGAGGTTTGGGTATTTTTACATACACCATTCACCCAGTGCCAAATCTTATATGGTCCTGTTCATCCAATTTTCCCTACATAAGACAGCAAGGAATTGTAGCTCTGTGAGGTGGGAACTACAGGTCCCAGGATTATCTGGAGAAAGTCATGTGTTTAAAATATGTATTGAATGTGTTTAAATGTATGGTGTGGCTCCGCCCACAGAGTATCAGTGCTATCCCTGGAGTAAACATGGATAAATAAACTCCTGTGAACTCAATGGTGCTTTCATCTAGGAATTGTGGGCAAAATTCAGCAAATGGGGGAAATGCTTTTTTACAAACATGCATTCACCAATTTGACCATAATTGCCTCTTTGCCACACTTCCTATTGCAATTACTTTACAACCTTCTAAAATCCTACTGCACCCAGACGATTCCAAAAATGATGAATCATTCCACTGCCGTGTAGATATAAAGCCACTGCCTATTTGTTATGAGACTGGCCTACTGTTTTATGCATGAAAGGAGGCAGCACAACAATTGGCCAGCTTACACACAATTCTAAATTAAACTAAATTAAACTGTGGCTTGGTGCGAATAAGCAAATGTGTAGGTTCGCAGGGAGAAGATCACCGCCGCTTCACTGTACCTCTGGCCCTGCTTCTTTGAGCTAATTCATGACCCTGCATCTGAATCCAGGCTCATTGTTTTGTCTCCCCCAGACAAACCATAAGCAGTAAAGAAGAACCTTTCATTACAGCTAGCTGTTTATCTGGAGCAAAACAAACCTTGTGTTCAAGTTCAAATGCCATGCTAAGCCAAATTTTGGATTAGCTGACAGCAGCAAGACCAGAGGAAAAGCAAAGGGGCTGCAAACCTCTTTCTGGGAACCCACGAATTTGCTTGTTTGCACTAAACCATAGTTTGGCTTAGAGTGATGCGCAAGTCCGTTCACCTTTTATCAGGTGTACAGCGTTGCAGCCAGTCAACCAAGCCTCAACAGTTTTCTAGCGTAGGGGGAGGTACGCTGCCATCATCTGTGCCCCGGGGACAGCTCCAGCCAATCTACGACCAGAGTGGGTGTGGCCGCGGGCCATGTAATTTCGGCGTGGCCAGCTGGTTCCCTCTTTCGTGCCTCTTCATCAGATCACCCTACCCACCCACCCTCTTTTCATATGACCTTGCTATGGCAGTTGTCAGTCACCTTGCTATGGCAGTTGTCAGTCACCATGTTGTTGGAGCAGGGTAGGATTTTTTTCCACTTGGCAAATTGGCACTGGCCATTTGGTTTTCGCCTACCTAATAGCAATAGTCACAACTTTTGTGAGGTTAGGCATTGGGTAAGCCTTTGTTTGGTTGGAAGGGAGGTTGCTGCCTTGCCTGCCCCTCCTCAGTAACGGTAACCTGTTAAAGGGATCTGGGATGTGAATACTGTCCGAAGCCTGGGTGTGGGCTAGGGCTATGCCACAGCCCATACGGGGAGTCCTTGGGGTGCCACTATCTGACGTAAGTTATAGGGCACCTACTAATGGTGATTTACCCTTCTGTGGACTCCCTGCAGATGAACAGGAGCCAAGATATAGTCCGGTTTCTCCCAAGGCCTAAGCCAAACCGCTCACATCTGTAACCAATAAAGCTGAGGCCTATTTGAACCCATAAACCAAACATTCCATGTCAGTGTGATTTCTTGTTCTCCTGGGAACTTTGTGGCTCAGGTGCCTTAGCATGCAAGCCAGGTCACCAGTTCAACAGGAATACAAGAGTGACATAAATTGCATATGGTAGAGATTTCTCAGGATTTGCAGCTAAGATTTGCAGACCACTATTTGTCCCATATAGGGATTAGAAACGGTGTAAGTACTGCTCCTATGAGTAGGGTGCCTTCTCTGTGGTGGGATTCTGGAGTTCCTTCACTGGAAAGATTTACATGGAGCCACCATTTCTGTCACTTGGGCACCTGGTCAAGCCCACACTATTTGTGCAAACTTTTTAATGGTATTTTTAAAAACCACATTCTAGGTAAGTGCTCTTCCTTGTTGTTCCCAGGATTCCTATTGTTATTTTAATTGCTTGATGTTCTTATCTTAAATGATAGTTTGGAAGCCACCTTGGAGATTCATTAAATTGGAAAGGTGGAATCATATTTTCAATGAAGTTCTAGATACAACAGGTACCGGTACTTTTCAAGCTGCAAAACAATTCATTGTTCACCTTGGGTGCTGTTAATCCTTTCCAATGGTACTTCTAAGCTTCAGCTTATGAAATTAATTGGCTCTGGCTCTATAATAAAATAATAAAAGGTCACTCAAAAAATGTTATGCTAGTTGTGCAAGGGCCACTTTTCCATGACTGCCTCCCCCGTTGCTGATCCAAACTCAAGAGGAGTGTTTATCACATTGATTCAGCTAGTACAAAGGAGTTCTTTTAGTTGCTGGTAACAGCCATAGAGTGCAGGAATCAGTAAGATGACCATATATGTAAAGGTAAAGGGACCCCTGACCATTAGGTCCAGTCGTGACCGACTCTGGGGTTGCGGCGCTCATCTCACTTTATTGACCGAGGGAGCCAGCGTACAGCTTCTGGGTTATGTGTCCAGCATGACTAAGCCGCTTCTGGCGAACCAGAACAGCGCACGGAAACGCCGTTTACCTTTCCGCCAGAGCGGTACCTATTTATCTACTTGCACTTTGACGTGCTTTCAAACTGCTAGGTTGGCAGGAGCAGGGACCAAGCAACGGGAGCTCACCCCGTCGCAGGGATTCGAACCGCTGACCTTCTGATCGGCAAGTCCTAGGCTCTGTGGTTTAACCCACAGCGCCACCCGCCTCCCTTTCAAGATGACCATATAGGTGCCTGAAAAAACAGGAATGGGGAACCTTTGACTCTCCAGGTGTTACTGGACGGAAATCTCTGTCATCCTTGAACATCGGCCACAATGATCCTTAGACAGCTCAGGACCGCAATACCTCAAGGAGTATTCATATGAACCAACCTAGACGCTCAGATCATCATGTGAGGCCCTTCTCCATGGGCCTCCTCCATCAGATGTCTGGAGGGTGGCAACATGAGTACAGGCCTTTTCTGAAGACTCCCCCTTTGTGTATTATTTATTATTATTATTATTACTGTGCCCATCTGGCTGGGTTTCCCCAGCCACTCCCCTAGGGAGGTTAGCCTGACGCTCTCATTACATATCTTTAAGCACTAGGTGAAAATGTTCCTCTTCAACCAGACCTTTGGCTGACTAACATTCTATGTCTCTTAAATGCATTTGTGGGATGGGGTTATTGGTTTGGTTTGTTCTCTTGCTTTAGTTACGCATTTTATGTTTTTATCTTGTATTTTTATGCTGTGAACCCCCCTCCTGTGAGATATACAGGTGAAGGGCGATATACAAATTTTAATAATGATTCCTACAACCACTCCTCACAAATGACTGTTGCCAGGAATGGTAGGATGAGGCTGAATATCAATAACTTTGCTGACAACTACTGACCCACTCACCACAGTATGAAGTAGCAAATATATGTTCAAAGAAAGCAGAGCTGCCTATGCCAGCTGCCTTGTCATTATGGGATGTGCATGCTGAAATCAGAAACATTGGAATGGGAAGGGCAGAGTTTAATCCTCTATTTTAACTACACAACCAGGCGGTTGGTGATATACAAAATCCAACTGCCTTGCTTCACATTGCCCTCAAGTATGTGACAATCGAGGGGCTGTCTCAATACCCCAAACCACATATTGTTGCAGCAGTTTTACTTCTGCAAATGATTTCCTCAGGAAGTGGTAAATAAGGCTTTCCTTAAGCAATCTTCAAAACACAACAACAAAACCTAGATGGAGGAAATACATCAAACACAAGCTAATGGCGTGCATCAACTTTCTGTAGAAAGGGCTCCTTTTTTCTTTTCTTTCTTGGGGTAAAAACCCACAACTTGGTGGATGATGACCAAGCAAGTGAGGAGAAAACGACAAATGTTACTCACCTTTATCAAAACAGATTCACAAATGCTTTGTAATATGTTTATTCGAAATTGTAAAACAGAAAATTTGTATTTAAAAACATATTCACAAACGCAATTTTAAGATTAGAGGATTTGAGCTGTAACTTGCTACCCCCACTTGCAAATACACTAGAAATTTCTACCAGGGAAAGAAGAGAAATATTGCAAGGTTAACATTTTCTAAGATACTTCCCTGGGCTAAGAAAGGTTCTAAGTGTTGTTATCAGTGGGCTGGAGCCATGGGGGGGGGAGTTGTTTTAGGGGACATCACCCCTAAAAGTTGAGCTTTTGGGGAGAGCTCATGGGTAAAAAATCCCCCCTGTAAGAGGGCATTATGGGGGACAGGCTTTTATTGAGGGGGACAGGCTTCTGCTGGAGGGGCAAAACTGAGGTTAATTGAGTATTTTTGTTGCTTTTCAATAGTTTTTGAGGATTTGGGGGGGCAACTGCCCCCCCACAGCTACTCCCATGGCCAGACCTACAAAGCCCCAAAACTGCATCCTCCCCACCCCCAATATCTGCCAATCAAGACCCAGTTGTCCATATGACATAAAAATGAATCATCTGAAATGAGGAGGAAGAGGAAGAGGGCAAACATTATTATTACCACCACCATCAGATTTCTTGCACACTTCCTGGGATATTATTATTATTATTAAAGTATGCATACAGGCAGTGAAACACAGAAATCAGATAATGGTACTACTACTAATACTACTACTACTACTACTACTAATAATAATAATAATAATAATAATAATAAATGTTTGTACTCTTCCTCCTCAATTCAGGTTGCATATCATATATGTGTAAATAAACCATATATCATAAAGACACCATAGTCTCCACTGTGCCTGGAATGTTGCAACGCTTGGAGACTGGCATGCAACAATATGATGACTCATGTGGGACAGTGCTTTTGTTCCACTTGCTGACTTCACACACAGGTGTTACAGGGAGATGTTGGAAACCCCAGAAAGAAGGCTTGACTCAAACTATGCAACCCTGAGATCAACCTAGTTTCCTAAAGCCAGTGTGGTGTAGAGACTCGTAATCTGGTGAACCGGGTTCGCTTCCCCGCTCCTCCACATGCAGCTGCTGGGTGACCTTGGGCTAGTCACAATTCTCTGAAGTCTCTCAACCTCACTCACCTCAGAGTGTTTGTTGTGGGGGAGGAAGGGAAAGGAGATTGTTAGCCGTTCCTTAGGGTAGTGATAAAGCGGGATTTCAAATCCAAACTCCTCCTCTTCTTCTTCTTCCTCAGCAGAAGAGTAAAGACAAGAAGACTAGGAATGATGTGGTAATCAGAACTTTATCATATGGTATCAGATATCTGTTTGTGTGTGTGTGTTTGTTTGTTTTTGTTTGTTTGTTTTGGTGGGGAGTGGTTAAAAGGTAGCCACAGACACAGTAACAGAGTAAAGAAAAAGCATCGAAATCTCAAGCAATAGTAGGAAATGCTGCTAACATTGAGCCTGCATTACAGGCAGGGCTTTTTTTAGCTGGAACTTGCTGGAACTCAGTTCTGGCACCACTCAGGAGGGCTCCATTGCCGTTCTGAGAGAGGGAGGGAGGTGTTCGTGGTGACTTCCAGACCTCTTTTTCTAGAAAAATAGTGCCGATTATAGGTTCTCTCTGATCACCTTTTCATGCAGTGACAGGTGCCACACCAAACTTTCCAGCAGATACCTTGCAGGTGCCAGTCACTTAGTTGGTAGTATAATATGTGCCATGGAGTGCACTCAGAGCTAGAATGTACAGACTGGACTCTGTCACAATGTTAGATGATTAGTACTGTACATAGGAACAGCTCCTGGGGCCATGGGGGCTTCTGCCCCCACAATAAAATATTTGAGGGGGCCAGGCTCCCACAAAGTTGATGGGCATTCCCATTCAAATGGTGTGTGTGCACTGCGTCAAGTGATCAATTATGCAAGGTGGGGCTTACCTGGGCACCCACAATATCTTATTCAAGTTTGCACCCCTGGTACTGTAGGCAAGAGAGACTGGAAACTACTGATATTTAAATTCTTTTCTTAATGTACAGATGCTGACAAACTATTCTTAGACCACTTCCTAATCACAAAGCTAAAGGTTAGTACACTAATATTTGCCGAGCAAAACAAACAGCGCCCTGTGTACTTTAGACAGCAAACCTATATCACTCTGGGAAATTGCAGTAATCCTTATCATCACACCCGATGCAATAAAGTCTCCACAATATGGTGCACCCGCTTATCCTTGCATAGTGAACGACTTTTGAACTTGGTGACATAGATTTACTATGTCCTGGTGTTTTTCCAAGCAACGAGTCTAACTAGGGACATTAGTGCCAATGCTCTTAAACCCAACATAGTTAACATAGTACTTCATCCCTGTGTAACATGGTGGTGCAGGAGATCCTGTTCCCAGAACTTTAAAAAAAAATGGAGGAAAAATATTCACTCTAGCCCTGCAAAGTGGAAAAGTTAGCCTTTAAAGAAAGGTTAATACTGTAAAACTGTAGGACAGCCATCCCAGCATGCATGTCTTAGCCATCAACAGATATGTACAAATCAATTACCTTCCCTGGATGCTCCCTTCAAAGTTAATGAATTTCCAGAGAGGGAGCCCTGTTAGTCTTTTACAGTAAAAACAACCAAGTGTGGCACTTTAAAAACTGCTAATGAAGTGGCCAGTGACCTATCACGAGGCCATGTTTGGCTGCAACTCTAACCATGTCTAGTAAGTCCCACTGAATTCAATTACTCCCAGGTAAGTAAGGTTAGGACTACAGTTTCACTGTCTTGAATCTAAAACTCAGTATCAACTACAGTGGTACCTTGGTTCTCAAATGGCTTAGTTGTCAAACAAATAGGCTCCCGAACACCGCAAACCTGGAAGTAAGTGTTGCGGTTTGCAAATGTTTTTCAGAAGCCGAACGTCCAACGTGGCTTCTGCTTGAGTGCAGGAAGCACCTGCAGCCACTCAGAAGCCGCACCTTGGTTTTTGAATGGTTTTGGGAGTCGAATAGACTCCCGGAATGGATTAAGTTCGAGAACCAAGGTATCACTGTAATCCTACCTCAGGCATAAGGAAAGGACAGTTTAGCACCCTGCTGATAGCTTCTCTTTTGTGTCTTGGATTGTATGAATTCCTGTGGGCATCTTAAATACTGTTACGAAGATTGCACACCACCCCCCAATCTCTGCCAAGTGGTAACAAGATTCCAGGGGGTTCTAGGAGCTTATCCAGATGTTTCCGTTGGGAGTCAAGGCGCAGCAGAGACTGTTGCGTCTTTAAGAAATGGGTGTATTTTATACATATTTACACCTGGGCGTAACAAACAAACCATTTAGATGCACACACAAAGTCAAACACCACTTCAGAAAAAAGGACTGCAGCAGGAAGAATATGCAGATAAGGTACACTGCAAAACAATTTACTTTTCTATTTATGTATAAGGTGTACATGCTGTGTACATGTTGTGTTGGGGGAGGGACACTTTCATTGTAGAGAGCTAAGGCAAAAAAGCTAGCCATGGTGGAGGTCCAGCAGTTGGAGGAAGGAAATTCAGTTGGCAACTTGTTTTTAACAGATTGCTCCAACACCACTGCTCTCAACACTGTTCCTTAATATTACTTAAGTTACGGTCAACACTTACCGATGTACAAAAGATGCAGCTGCAATCCTGGAGAGTCGTCATCTTATCCAGTGAATATTCAGACAGGCATAGTTTGCAAGTAATCAAAGGCTCCAAGGACAATTCCCCAACCTCTGATATTCTGGTCGTCATGGTGTGATAACAAATCTCAGCAGCAGATGCCATCAGCTCAACCAAGCTCACCAGTTCTACAAAAGATAAAAACAGGAGTAAGCTAGTGAGGATAATTCTCCTTTCTGACGTTCAACACAACAGAACTTTTCAACAATCTCATGTCACCATCTTCCAGCAAAGCTCTAGCTTCTAATATATGTTCATTACTAACTTTTAAGAGAAATTTAAACATTCTCTTTTTCTCATGCATTTGATGGTTGAAAGTTCTGTCCCTGGCAACCCTGAAATTCTTAGTTTTTTGAGTAGGTGATTGTTTTTTAGGATTTTTAACTGTTTTTTATAAGTATTAAATAAATTGTTTTAGTATAGACATGCTTGCTGCCCTGGGCTCCTTTGAAGGAAGGTACAGGAAATACATTTGGATTTGGATTTGATAACCCGCCTTTCACTCCCTTTAAGGAGTCTCAAAGCAGCTAACATTCTCCTTTCCCTTCCTCCCCCACAACAAACACTCTGTGAGGTGAGTGGGGCTGAGAGACTTCAGAGAAGTGTGACTGGCCCAAGGTCACCCAGCAGCTGCATGTGGAGGAGCGGAGACGCGAACCCGGTTCCCCAGATTACGAGACTACCGCTCTTAACCACTACACCACACTGGTTCATTTAATAAATAAATAAATAATTTCCAGTCATTGTAGCCTGCCAGTCACAATGAGAAGATGACCCAGGTATGTGAGAAATAACAGAACTACTTGTACTCCTTATGTTAGAGAAACAAGTAACATGAGCTGGCTGAGAAGGAACATTTTCTATCTAGAAGTATTCATAAATATCCCATAAAGGTCACTGCAGAGTGCAGCATTCTTCAGTATATTTAATTACTTGAATGAGGGCTTGGGCAGTGTGCTTATCAAATTAGTGGGCAATATTAAGCTGGGAAGGACCTGCAAACATCTTTAGCAGTTAAGTTAAACATTCAAGACATCAAGCCAAACAGGAAGAACCAAAATGAAGCACAACTACAAGGACCAAAATGAGCATGTACAAAATACCTAATAAACATTAGCTGAACTTGCAAAGGACCGCCATTGCGATATTGTGAACACTACAGTTTAGTGGGCATGGTGCAAAACCGAACCCAAACATATGTTTGGATGTATTAACAGGAACTCTGTCAAGAGACAGGAAGTAGTATTAATCACCCCTGGTCAGCCCGCATGCCATGCAACCTGGAGCCCTGTGTGCAATTCTGGACATCAAAACACAATGCTGATTTTATCAGAGAAGGAATCAAACAGAACTACAAGAAACAGGCCAGGATATTCTTATTTCCCCTTTCTTCTTTTGCTGGCCATAGTAAGCATCAATTATTTGTGGTATGACCCTTGTTCCCCTTAAGTTCTCAGGCACCCCTCAGGGAGGTGTCACAATTCTCAATTTCTCCACCAAGGTTCAGAAGTACTTGGAATCATTGAAACTACTTCTGCTTCCAACCAACTCTACAACCCCAAGATATTAGTTACAAGACTCACCTTTCCTCCAGAACCTGATGCACAGAGGCACACAGGGGACAGGTGCCTTTCCTTCTCTTTACTCCCCATCCCCAAGCATTAGATACTCCTGCTTTCTCCAAATTCTCTGCTATGTACTAGATCAGGGATGGACAGGTGTTGGTTATAACCAAAGATATAGTCACAGCAGGAAACTTGGCACCTGCATTTGATGGCAACCCTGGACTAGGTGCAAGGACTCCATTTTTCACTTAGAGGGAAGGGGAAGGGGCAAAGCAGAAGATTAGAAAACTGGACAAAATTAGACAAAATTCCAGTTAATAGCAAGGTATCGAAAAGAAGGGCAAACCCCACCATCTTACCCATTGACAAGTGGCAGGGTTTTAACTACTGGGAGGCAGATTTAGATTAAGTTTTAAGAGTTTTTCTAACTGCAGGAATTGCTCACAACATAAGAAGCAGATAGATTTTAAAAGGATACTTTATCTCTAAACAAGCAGCACCAGTACATGTTGTTACCAAGATCTTGAATCGCTTGATCATAGGAATGATCACAATAGGCTGCAGCAAGTTGCCTAGCACAGGTATGACCTGTATCTATAACATAATTGTGTCATTTGCATTGAGGATGATCTGGTTGATGAGAAGCAAGGTGAGGCACTTCAGTCTACCTAAGCCAGAACATCAGAGGAAGCAGAAGTAGCAGCTACCAGAAGATGAAGCAACTCTCCAAGGGGAAAGAACTGAAAGGGCAATTTAATCAATTCATGGAATCTTCGTGTGATAGTACTTTCTGATGCTGTTTTACTTTCAGAATCCTGCTTATTTCTCTGGTATGCAAAGCTCCTAATAATTTGCAAGCCTAATGCTAGTCGGTAATATATGAGCCTGGACCTGCCAACAGACCCATCTAAGTTCCAAACTAATTTTGGAGCTCAAGGCCTGACACCAAGGCAGAGCCATGCACCTTAGACATCAAGCCTTCACCTATATCTGGGGAAAGGTGGGAACAGGGCAGGAACAGCTTCTTCTGATGCTAACAGTATGGGAGTCAGACAAAGGACCAAGGCAGGGAAATGTTACAAGAGCACAGAAGCTGCTCTTCTACAGGACACACTGGTGTAAATGCATCTTGTTCAGTTTCCGTTATTTAATCCATCATGTCAGGACTGCGTCACAGTTTTCTACCTATGTGAAGATGGCTGGGAGACAAAACACATAACACTTCTGCATTGTGAACTATTTTCATGTAACCAAAATGCAACGAGTGAAGTGGCTTTTCCAGATTTGCCCTATAGATTTATTTTCTGGTGTAAGTCAGTCACATAAAAGCATCCACTTTAAGACACATGCACTTCAACCTGCAGCTGAACAATGAATTACACAACAAAGGGTTATCGACTTGCACAGTCTGTTCCCGGGAAGGTAACTAACCATCTGCTTCTGAAGACTTATGAAAAGAAACCATCTACCCCGGACATGCCATTAGCAGCAAATAATTCCTTATGGGTAAGAGCCGGAATATGCTGCTATTACCAAAAGCTTTGGGAACAATATCTTTTAGCGAAGTCAGAACCCACAGTGCGCTGTTTCATAATTGCTGCAGCAATTATAGTTATCAGTGAATCATCAACAATGCAATGACGCATCTAGGGCTACCTTTACATACGTCTATGCCTTTCTTCTCAATCTGCTACATTAAGAATATAAATATACATATTGTTTTCAGCTGCACTGCGACAAAAGTCCTGCTGCCACCATATGCCAAGAAGTGCTACATGGTTAGTTTCCCCCACGTAGCTCTGTATATTGCCAGCAGCAAAACGGGTTTAATGTTTTGCCACTTGGACTACACCTACAAAGTTGGCGGCATAGACTATCTGGCCTTGAGCTGCAGATTAATGTAAACTGGGTGGGGTGGCCGTGCACTGGGGCCAGACAACCCTTTGAATCCCTTCAAACTCCACAATTCTATGACTCAACTCACAGCTATGCCAGGACAATGTGGTGGTGCAGAGACAGCCAAAGTGTGCTGCTTATGCCCAATAGCAGGGATAGAGTAACCCTCTGGATGTTGGTGGACTACAATCCCCATCATCCTGACCACTGGCCTTGCTGGCTCGGCAACATCAACTGCAGGTCCACTAGCCCTTCTTATCCCTGCCCTAAACATAGGTGGTCACACACACTTATATACACATTCATGAACCTGAAGAGCTACAAATCCCCCCCCCCCTTCAGTATTCTTAGTGGCTGAGGCAAGTATGAAACAGAAGTCTGCAGTAAAACAAGGTACTGAGAATCGGGACATTCGCAGGGAAACCAAAATGCTTGTTTACAAAGCTATTGTACTACCAACCTCACTGTATGCTTGTGAAACAGGGACTACTTATAAACGCCATCTCCAACTCCTCGAAAGTTTCCTTCAACGGTGTCTCCGAAAAATTTTACACATCACTTGGGAAGACAGGCAAACTAATACCAGTGTACCGGAAGAAGGAAAGATCACCAGTGTTGAAGCAATGATTCTTCCACACCAACTTTGTTGGACTGGTCATGTTGTGCGGATGCCTGATAATCATCTTCCAAAGCAACTACTCTATTCCGAACTTAAAAATGGAAAGCGTAATGCTGATGGTCAACAAAAGAGGTTTAAAGACTGTCTTAAGGCAATTTTTAAAAAATGTAGTATAAACACCAACAATTGGGAAACACTTGCGAGTGCTCCAATTGGAGAACAGCCTTTACCAAAGGTGCCATGGGCTTTGAAGACACTCGAACTCAGGACACAAGGGAGAAACAAGGAAGGCACACTTGGCAAATCCACACCGTGATCAACTCCCACACGGAAACCAATGTCCCCACTGTGGAAGGATGTGTGGATCCAGAATTGGCCTCCACAGTCACTTACGGACTCATTGTTAAAACCGTGTTTATGGAAGGCAATCCTACTTGGCTACGAGTGATCGCCAAAGAAGCACTGGGTAATTAGGGCCCCTTTTAGTATACTTGGCGTGAAGTAGTAGAGCTTCCTTTCCAGGCTAAAAGGCAGGGCCTTCTGCATACCTAGATACACATCAGGCACAAGCATTAAACGACTCAGGACCACAATATCTCAAGGAGTGTTTCTCCCCATGTGAACCGACCCAAACCCTGCAATCACCACCTGAGGCCCTTCTTCGTGTGCTGTTTCCATGAGAGGTCTGGAGGGTAGCAACAAGAGAAAGAGTCTTTTCTGTGGTGGCTCCCGGTTTGTTAAATGTTCTTCCCAGGGAGGCTTGCCTGGCACCTTCTTATATTTAAACAGCAGGCAAAAACGTTTCTCTGTAACCTTTGGCTGATTAACCTTCAATGGCCTTTTAAATGTGGCTGGGGGTGGTGGTTATTGGTTTGTTTTTATTTTATTATGTATTTTGTGTTCTCATTTTGCATTTTTATCTTGAGAACCACCCTGTGATCTTCAGAGGAAGGACAGGATACAAATTTAATTAGGCACAATAATAATGCATTCCAGTATTTACAGAGAAATATTTTCAGCCTGCATCAAATAGACAGGAATTTATTTCAAGTATCAAAAATGCAGTATTCAGGAGACATCTCTGCTCGGGATGGGCTGTACTATGAGCGTTTCAGTGTGAGTAAGCCTCCTTAAGTTTAGGGAGGCTTGAGGCCTAGACACTACAGCAGCAACCACATGTTATTCACTTTTCAAGTGAAAAGGTGGAGGTTTCAATTTTATCAAAGGGACAGAAGGGAGCTGAACACTTTCCTCCTTGAAGTCCATCATCCCTGAGTCTTTTCTCCCCCAGCCTCACTCAGCATTCCAGGCTGAAAGAGAAGGTGTCTGTTTTAAAAGCCCTGAAGAAGTTAAGGCAGGGGAGGGAGGGGGCTCAGGTTATGTCCCCTATATCCCCCTAGTTCCGCCTACCTACTGCTTTGTGTGTGAATGAGAGAGACACATGAACAAAGAGATACGTCTGCCACTGTATGCCCAGTTTGGCCCTCAGTAAACCCAGGCATCTCTGAATTCTAGGTGGTAAAAAGAGTAGGATATGCCTTTATGGGACAGATCCTTTCATTTCCCAACATGGCTATCTCCTTTCAGGAAATGCTCTGCTCACTCGGGGTTTACACAGAGGAGAAGCAAAAGGACTGTCCTTCAGACAATGCCATTTGACTACGTTATACGACAAAAGGTCAACAACAACTAGGTCATCATTCAGGGGCTCTCAGCATCAAAACAAAAGGGAACGTTGCAGGCTGGGAATGTCTCAATGCTGCCTAAACTGGCTGGGAAAACAGCCCCAGCTGGAAAGGCCAAAGAAAACTACCTCCCTACAACAGCCACCACCTAACCACAAATAATCAATGTAAAGGCACCACACACCCATGGAAGGAAGTAAATGGCATAGGACCAGGATCCTTTAAAAGACTGTCTTACGAAGTTCTTCTTCTTCTTCTTCTTCTTCTTCTTCTTCTTCTTCTTCCCCTGTCTGCTATTATAAAGCTATCCACCATTACTACAGGACTTTGCAAAACGATAACACAACACAGAATTATGTCCAGAGTTGACGCAATCTAAATAGACTTTTGATAGAAGATGGAGTCAGCCCTTGAGTGTACCACCAAACCGTAATAATGTCAGATGCCACATAAACTGGCTTCAAGATGCCTACCACGTGTCTGTTGCAAGCCGCTGTTTTGACACAACACAGAGTAAGGCTTTCATAAAATAAGATTAAAATCTATTCTGGGCATAGCCAAATGCTGCTGCAAACCTGAAGGGTTATTCTTCTCTCCAAGCAGGCTCTGGCCCCATATAAGTTGCTTTTAATGTCCCCTCAATTTAAAAAATGGCTTGCAATGTGCTATCAACGATGGCTATTCCAGAAAACAAATCCAAAACTGCTTTGGACTCACAAAACTAGCTGCACAGTTCCTTTGAATCTTGGCCCAAGTATCCATATTGTATTATTTTCTTGCAGTTTCAAGGAATAACAGCTAGCTGCCGCAGGAAACAGGATGTTAGACAATTGACAAAATGAGCGAAGAGCACTCCCTGTAAGAATCTCTTCTCACCCACTATATCTTTAAAGCTTGATGTGGGAGGTAGCCCTGAGACTTCATAGTACTATCACAGAAACAAGGAAAGAATTATTTTTAAGTGAATATTCACACTCACACACATTCAGGTTGCATAATACATTACTGGGAGTAGCCTCTTCAAACAAACAAGGATTTATTGCTAAGAGAACTGCCATCCAACTGAAGTTGTTGATCTTTCCTTGTCCTAGATATAACATGAAAAGGCACACAGTTATAACCTGAAGGGTCTCAAGCCTGATTGCTGTAATACAATACACTATAATATATAATTGAAGGACCACGAACTAGGGTTCCCGGGATTGAAGTAATAACTAAAAAGAAGTTAATAGTGCACTTAAAAGTTATCATGCTGCATGTCAGTGCAAATCCACAGTCTTCCACACAAAAACACAAACGCCCCACCAAACACAAAAAGATGTTTCATCCAAAAACCTGTTAACCAGGAACGCAACAGAATAAAGAGGCTTAAATACATTTTTGCTATTATTCCAGACACAGTGGAATTCACAATCAGGATTAATTGGGGACATTAGTTGGCCGTTACCAATTTTTTAGAGCCAGTTGTGGTGTAGTGGTTAGAGTACTGAACTAGGGCCTGGGAGAATAGACTTCTAATCCTCACACAGCCATGAAACTCACTAGGCCAATTATTGCCTCTCAGCCTAACCTACCTCACACATGGTTGTTGTGCAAATAAAATGAAGAGGATGAGGAACCACGTACACCAACTTGAACTTCTTGGAGAAGAAGGTAGACTATATGTGCAAATAATAATCGCCATCATCATCATCATCATCATCATCTTGTGGCCAAATCAAGGCATTAGGGACTAACTACCTATCTTCTTCCTCAGAAAAAGGTATTAGATAAGAATAGTTTGGTTTAACTTTAAATCTGTTAACATTTATATCCAGCCCTTTCTCCAAGTACATATGGAGTTATGTGATGGTCCCCCATGAGGGGTTGACTTGGACCAGTCCAGCTTAGCTTCATGTCAGAGACAGAACAATATCAAGCATCTTCAGATTACTGTCTGGGTGCAATTCTACGTACCGCAAATGTTAAGTGAAAACTAGACCTCGCAAGAGAAAAACATATCAGACTAATGTTGAGGGGAAACTAAAGTTGGACTACATTTACTTAACCTTTAAAATCTATTAGACCAGGAACCTTTAGAGAGCACGCAAGCACAGTATTCATACTTAGCAAACCTTTACTTTGTTTGCTTTTAAACGTTCTCCTGTCTATCTATGGCACTATACCACAAACAGATTTCTAATCTTTTATTACCATCTCGTATACACTTTAAGAAAATATGTTCAAAGATTAATCTGCCAACGGAACATAGAATACGTGGGGAAGATAAACAAGTGCTTCAACTGTTTAAAAGAACCAAATGCACAGATTGCTTTTATATTGCACGCAACCAATTCAACACAAGTGACAGGAAAAAGAACCAAGATGGGAGAGGAGCTATGGTACAAGGTGTTGAGGTTATTTTGCCATCAAGACGTGTGTGTGTGTGTGTGTACCAACTGTAGTATAAGCTCATTCTGTTTAATAAGGAACTAGTTCCATCTCAAGGCTGCCTTTTTACAAAACAAACTACTTCAGTTCAAGTTCATTAAAAGTTCATCCTCAATATCCCCCCCCCCAACATTCCGAACATTACAAACTGCTGTGTTGAACTACAGGGTCCAAAAGTAAATCAGGAACCACAAATGAGTAATAAGGTATCTGACAGATAAAATGTCAACAGGTGACACTTTCTCCATAATAGAAAAGGCTTGCCCAGTTTAATAGGCGCCAGCCACAAGGCATGATTCACTTTGTTTCTGTACCAGTACTTCTTGCGGCAAGGTACTCCTGTTGGAAGATAGAATATCTCTTCAGCAGGGAAGATGCAGGAAATGCCTTGCATTCCTGATTATTAAGTGACAGTGGAAACAGTAGCACCTCCATATCTGCCTAATAAGCCTTAGAATTTTGCTGCTGCTTCTTTTATTTCTGACTTTCTTTATATATGTTCTATTGACTTGCTTTTTAAAAATGAAAGCTAAGAATCTGAATCTTTGGCTGGGGGTGGATGGGAAAGAATCAATGTGAAGATGAACTAGAAATTGTTCAAAATTCTATTTCAAAATGAATTTTATTCATCTTTAGTTCACCTGGAAATTAGGATAATTGGTTTCAGATGTAGTTCAGATTTGTGCAACTGAACTAGTTCACTTTTGCATAGTAAGGCCTATATTTTCAAGTGACAGAAACAACCATGGAAGTGAAATTAATCAACCAACAAGACAAAAGAAAACCCTCCTTTGGATGCCAAGATTCATAACATTTCCCAGTGTTTTGAACAGGATAGTTCCCTCCTTCCCAATGCAAGACAGAGTATCAAGATTAACATTTCATGAGGCTAAACTCTTATTTGGCAAACTGAGCAGATGTTTGTTAACATTCAACTATAATGGGTTCTTACAAAAATTACTCATTGACAGTTGTGATACATCCACATGACATTAAAAGCAAAAGATAGAACTCAGTTCTTATTAATTCAACATCTGATTAACTGAAGAGAGCTATAATGCTTCACAAAGCGTATATAACTGTTCTATGCCAGAGTATGTAGTTTCAGTCTATAGAAGTGGTTTTCAAACTATACTCCAAGAAACCACCAGGTTCCTGAAAAATATATCTAAAGGGAGACCAGCTTCATTTTAGAAAGAAAGCTTTCCATCTTCTACATGCAAAAGAAGAGTGCTGAGGGGGGCAAATTCAGTTTACATTGTGCCTCCTATAGCATGCCACAGAATTCAATGTCTGAGGGAGTCGCTCCGGAGGTTCTATGACAAACAAATATGGAAACACATCCTGAAGACAGAACATGTGAAAGCCACTGTTCTATTGAGTCGCTTGTCCACACATTTGGTAATGGTGGTTCTTCATAATACACCACTGTATTAACTTACAACCAAGCAAAGGACACATATTGTGGGATAGTGCAGTCAAACATGAGTGCTAGTTAGCACTTGAAGGGTTTAAAAGAGCTGGATTCCTAGACTCAGCTAGGTCACACCCCCTCTTTTCCAGCAAGAGAGGAAGTGAAGCCTGCTCTTCCTGTTCCTCACTCCACTACACCACGTAACTGACCAAGAAAGACACGTCCAAGCAAGCTGCAAGCTTAGAGCAGGTGTTTGGAACTATCTTTCTGTATTTTCTACCCAAGATGTTCTGCATGTGTTCTCCTTGCTGTTGCTCGGATAAATGCACAAATCTGACCTTTGGAAAGTTTTGTAAGTAAAGCATTTTAAACTTAACAGTGTGTGGTCTGTTCATTGCAAAGGGGGAGAAAGTGGAAAATATTGTATGGAACCAAGCAGGATAAAAGGGTTTAACAACCTATATCCTCACATTAATGTTGCTGCCAAACTACTCTACTGGGGGCTCTCTCCTGCTGGAGGGTGAATTTGGCCCCACATTTTTTAATTCAGGCACCCAGCTGATTATTTTATTCCTGTATTTGTCCCATACAGGTGGGCCACAGGATCATCTATTTTTCCTCCCAGATACATATTTCCTATCATCCCATGTTCATCTTTATTACAGTAGATGTCTCGATCCTTTTAAAGTCCACTATCTTCCATTTAAGAACATCAACTGTGTATAAAAAATCTAAGTATTTTCTAGATAGGTGAATAGCAAACAAAGCAAAATATAGGGTTTAGCCACAATAAACCTTGGTCTATTTTTTTAGGGCCATAGCTGATACTGATGCACTTTGGCACTCCTCTATTCATGACAGCTTATCTCGGCCATTCTAACAGCCCTGCTGTTCAGTCACCCCTTGCTGATTTCCTGTAATTGTTTTCTCCCCTTCACACCCAAGAGCCCATGACTCTTGATTCCTTCTGCCGCCATAACTTTACCCCGGCCCTGGATGCACACAGTTACCGTATTTTTCGCCCCATAGGGCGCCCCGCCCCATTGGACGCACCTAGTTTTTTTGGGGGGGGGGAAATAAAGGGGAAAAAATTATTTTCCCCCCCCAGGCGCGGGGGAAGCCCGAGCTTCCCCCAATCCCAGCCCCGAGAACAGCCTGCTATCTGCAAGCCTAGGGACGCCAGCGGTAAGTCGCGCCAGTCTGCCCAGGCTTCGGAATGCAGGCAGCTCTGTGCAGCCATCGGGAGGCGGGCGCGAAGTGGCACCGGTCTCCCGAGGGTTGCGCAGAGCTTCCTGAAGCCTGGAGAGCAAGAGGGGTCAGTGCGCACCGACCCCTCTCGCTCTCCAGGCTTCAGCGAAAGCCTGCATTCGCCCCATAGGACGCACACACATTTCCCCTTCATTTTTGGAGGGGAAAAAGTGCGTCCTATAGGGTGAAAAATACGGTATGTTCTTTTCTGATCACATGGGTCACACACCTGGCCTCTGCATGATCAGCTCCTCCATCCTTTCCTGCAGTTCTTTTGCAGACTTTATCTAATCTTTCCCAGAAAGCTGAGGTTGCAGGTCTGACAAAGAACTGTGCCCAAGAACCTGGACCCATGTAATATTCTGCAACAAAAGTGCTTCGCAACAGATATTAAATACGTTTTATGTTTTAAGAAAATCAAGGTCACACTCACCAGCAAAGCCGCTGGAGTAGGAACAAAATGAGCAGCAAAAAAACTATGAAAAGCAGTGGCGGGGGTGGGGTGGGGGAATCAAAGCTAAGTTCTCCATCTCCTCAAAAGAACAGCCTTAATCAGTCTCCTAAGAGTGAAAAGGTCAGGTGAGTTTCCTAATGGAGGGACGTCCAGCCTGGAAAATTCCAGTGAGAAGGCCCTGCTTTTCATACTCATCTACTGTACCTCTTTCAGTAAAGACACAGAAAGCAGGGCCTTCAACAAAACTGACCAGGTCAGTTGTGCAAGTTCATATGGGAACAGCCAGATCCTTTCTGCACCCAGAAAAGGACACGGAAGGCATACTAAGAAGGTAAAAGGCTCCTCTTCTGGGCACCATTGCTACCTGGGCATCCAAGACCACTTACCTGATCCTTGAGCATGTTTACAACTCCATTTTGATCTGGCTGAAAAGTTACTCCAGTGAAATGTTTATGCCTCTCACACAGAGACTGCCATCTCCCATATCAATGACTCATACCATATACTTATAAATGCTTTTTTTCATTATTCCCATGACAACCGCAGAGGAAAGAGGCAAAGCATTAAAACTAGCCTTCAGCTTCCTAACATTGAAAAGTCAATACTGTTAAGTGGGAGTAAGTGTGGGCACAAACGGCCAGTGCTTTCATTTTTAGTTTGTAAAAAATAAGGCTGCATTGTGGTCATGCCTCACTCTGATCACCATTTCCTCCTTCCTCAAAAAGGCACAAAGGAACCTGCCTTACTTTGTCATCTTAAAAGCCATGTAAAGACCTCCGCAGTAATCTGGAAGCTTGCCTCCATTAAAAAGAGCCTTGATGCAACTTCAGTGGAATGAGAAGTGGAGCTAACTGAAGGGTATGGAACAAAAAATATTGTATAACATGAGGACCAGGTTTTCTGAAAGCAAGGACACATAGTGAGGAGGCAGAAACATGTGCAAGGTCATCCACTTGTCAGTGCCAAATCTTGCAGATATCAAAATCCAATGTCCCCAGAAAAAAGGCTTAGAGCAAAAAGTTCTTTCTGTCAAGGTCTGAATTCTTTTGAGGGTAATAATACTCTGTTGAGGGTCACAGGACAATGGTGGGCAGAGTAAGAGCCAACAATGTGTGGAGACAGAGACAAAAGTGCTCTGGATTAACTAATCTGGAATAACAACCACCCTGCTTCAATTTTTCCACAGTGAGTACCGCAAATTAGAATTTCCAACCCCGTGTAGATTTTCTTAGAGGTATTTATTTAAATATAACATGAATATATATATCATAGTACAGTGGTATCTCGGTTTATGAACTTAATCCGTTCCGGAAGTCCGTTCTTAAACCGAAACCGTTCTTATACTGAGGCACGCTTTCCCTAACAAGGGCTCTCCCACCACTGGTGCCCTTCCACTGTTTGGCTTCCATTCTTAGACCGAGGTAAAGTTTGCAAACCAGGACACTACTTCTGGTTTTGCAGAGGTCTTAAACCGAATACTTCGGAAACAGGCCTGTTCTTAAACCGAGGTACCAGTGCATACATATTTAAATATATGGAATAAATATATTATTTTAGACATAAACCCTACTTGATTTAGAACATATGAAGCTGACTTCTACTGACAAAATGAATTTCAATAGGGACAAATGTAAGGTTCTACATTTGTAAGGCAGGAGTAATCTGATGGACATACGGTAACCTGATAGACATATATAGGATGAGGGACACCTGGCTTGACTGCGGTAGATGTAAAAAAAGGATTTAGGGATCTTAGTAAACCACAAGCTTAACATGAATGTGATGCAGCAGAAAAAAGCTAATGCAATTCTAAGATGCATCAACAGACGTCTAGTGGCCAGCTCAAGGGAAGTAGTGCTGCTCTATTCGGCCTTGATTGGACCCTATCTGTACTGTGTCCTGTTCTGGACACCACAGTTTAAGGAGGATATTGACAAGCTAGAACACGTGCAGAG
Source organism: Podarcis pityusensis (assembly GCF_964106645.2). Lineage (NCBI taxonomy): Eukaryota > Metazoa > Chordata > Lepidosauria > Squamata > Lacertidae > Podarcis > Podarcis pityusensis. The sequence goes on from NC_138031.1 coordinate 60,558,789, forward strand.
GAGGACAACCAAGATCATCAAGGGTCTTATGAGGAACAGTTGAGGGGTTTGGTATGTTTAGCCTGGAAGAGAGAAGATTGAAAGGTGATATGATAGCAGTCTTCAAATCCCTGAAGGGATGTCATGTGGAAGATGGAGAAAGCTTGTCTTCTGCAGCTCTAGAAGGCAAGATTTGAACCAATGGATTCAAATTACAAGAAAGGAAATTCCATTGGGAAGAACTTTCTGATGGTAAGAGCTGTTCAACAGTGGAAAGGACTACATCAGAAGGTAGTTGATTCTCCTTCATTGGAGATTCCTAAACAGATGTTGGATGGCCACCTGCCAGGGATTCCTTAGCTGTGATTCTTGCATTGTAGGGGGTTGGACCAGATGACCCTTGGGGTCCTTTCCAACTTTCTATACTGCACGAGACCATTAGTCCATCAATCTCAGTACTGTCTATAGTGACTGGCAGTACTTCTCCAGGATTTCAGATGGGGATCTTTCCCACCCTTGTGAGTTTACTCTCCCAAGTAAGCATACAAGGGATTTTTTTGGTCCAACACACCAATACAACTACTGTTCTAGGAAGCAAAAAGTAACAATGCTGCTACAGTTAAAGATCCTGTTTACAGAAAAAGGACCCAAACAGAATAAAGGAATTTAGTTTCTCTAAACTTTGCATGTTACTCTGCTTATATGGTCCCTTCCTGCATTTCTTGGTTGTTTTTATTGTGGTCATTGGAACTTCAGCTTAGGGTCCTAGTAATCACATGAAATTTGGAAGAGACACCCCCCCCCCCGCCGCTGCCGCCTTCTCTCTCTCTCTCTCTCTCTCTCTCTCTCTCACACACACACACACACACACACACATCAAGCTATTCCCATGAAACCACAGAAATTGTGTGTATTGGAATACATAAAAACAAGCAGGTATGCCCAAGTCTGGAAATGTTCAGCAATATCAATTTCGTATTATGTAGCTGGTAATGTGGTTTTTACTGTAAATATCTATACGGTGTGTAGATGGATGGATAGTTTTAAATTTTATCTATGTTTAATTGTTTTTAATGATTTTCCCTCCTATGTTTTAATTATTTTCTATCTGTAAGCTGCCTTGAGTGCCTGTCAGGGAAAAAGGCGGGGTATAAATTTAAAATGATTATTGTGATGATGGTGATGATTATATCTTGTTAATGCAAGGCCCAGCTAATGTGCAACACAAAGACAATGAAAGCTCAGAACAAAGGTATTTGGCACTGGCAGATAAGTAAACATTTGTAAATGCTGCAACCTTAACCCAGTGATTCAATAGCACTCAAAAATTGCATTTTTAGTAGGAGTCAATCTTTACAGTCAGAAACTCTAGTGTTCTACTCAATTTCAGCCAGTACAGATTAAGAGCTTGTTGCCACTGGATGCATTGCTTGCTGAGAACACCTGCCTTCTTGGCTATGGTCAAGGCATCAGGCTTCTCTTTATTTGCCTACTACAGTTTATTTTCAAAATGTAGACAATGTTCTCCCAAAGATGCCAAAGTCCAATGCTCAGAGGCATATATACAGGACCAACCTAGCAACTTTATAAACTAGGTTAGCAAGCAATAGAGCAAACAGTAGAACTGGGTGGGGGTTTTTTAGAAAAAATAACAAGGCTATCAGCTTTCCTTTTTAAAAACAGAGCAAGTTTCCCTCGTGGCTGTAAAAGGGCACAGCCAGGAGAGGTGATGCAGACCATTTCAGGCATCCAGGCATGTCTTCCAGTTATCATGGTTACTCTGTGGCTCCCAGAAGCAATTCTTGTCTAGTCCTCCCAATGGCCTTCTGCCATGTTCCCCTTTACTCGTCCTATAACTTAATTCTGCTGGAGAAGTTGGGAGGTAGAGGGAGAGCTGAACTCTTCCCAACATCATCACAAATTGTTTGTTTGTATACCCATAGATCTCAGGGTGGTTCACAACATAAAACTATACAATACCAAAGAAAGAAAAGAAAACCTATCCAGCTCTGATATATACAATTGGCAAACCTGATCCAATTCTCAATTCCAGCTCATTTAACTTGACTGGGAACCAAGATCAGCACCTTTCACATGCCACATAATATCAGCATGCTGTTTGCCAAGAAAGGGGCAGAGTTTCAGTTCTGAGTGTACTAAAGCCCTTAATGTATCTGCACCTTGTGGCTTCATCGTGTTGCTTCGCCTTGTGGTTTAACTCTGGTCAACATGTGGTTTGGTGCCTACTGACTAACTCTGGCATCCTTCCACTGAAAACAAGGCTCCAGGAAACCAGAAGTTCATTCTGAGGTGAGGAGAAGACAAGACACTCACTGCCCAAAGTAGTTAATGGGAAAACCCACTAAGTGACACATCCCCAAGAGCTCAGTTTAGAAATGAAGAACATAAAGCTGGTCGTTCTGGAGACAGAATAGAGAACCAGAGCTCCTCTGACTCTAGCTATCAGATTATGAGAAGAACAGAAATGCACCACAAGAAATGCCCACTCTATTCAGAGCACCAAACAAAGGTAAACAAGCTCAGAGCAAGGAAGGTTTCACCTGATGAATAAAGACTTTGGGGGAAGCGATCACAGAAGTCATGCCCAGCTTTCTTTAGGTTGCTTGCAGAATAAAAAGGAGCTGAATAGACAGTGAAAGAGGATGCTATTAGAAAGCCTTTTGGATATGTTGTAAAGTGTAACTGGCAGAAACTTTGCCACATTATTTGCTCAAACTTTGCTCAAGCCACCCAATGGAAACAGCCGCTCTTCATCACAACTCCAAACCCACAGCATTCAGCTTAAAAAGGGATTGCTGCACAAGAAACATGACTTATGAGGGACGGTTGAAGGAGCTTGGAAAAGAGGAAACAGAGGAGATACAACAGCCATCTTCAAATATCTAAAGGGCTGTCACATGGAAGAGGGAACAAGCTTGTTTTCTCCTGCTCTGGAGGGGTAGGACTTGAACCAATGGCTTCAAGTTACAAGAAAGGAGATTCCGACTACACATCAGGCAGAACTTTCTGACAGTAAGAGGTGTTTGACAGTGGAAAGCCCTCCCTCAGGAGGTTGGGAGCTCTCCTTCCTTGGAGGTTTCTAAGCAGATGCTGGATGGCCATCTTTCATGGATGCTTTAGCCGAGACACTTGGGGTCCCTTCCAACTCTACGATTCTATAATTCCATGACTGCATCCACTCAGAGTCCTGTACAGGTGTCTAAGCTCAATATAAATGTACACAAAGAAGGCAAGATGGGGCTTACACCTGCAGATCCTGCCTCTGAACCTCAGACACCGATACTGATTTACGTGCAAAAGTCCAAACAAGCATACCTCCAATGCACATAGGTCAGGCTTCCTCAAACTCGGCCCTCCAGATGTTTTTGACCTACAACTCCCATGATCCCAGTGGTCAGGGGTGATGGGAACTGTAGGCTCAAAACATCTGTAGGGCTGAGTTTGAGGACCCTAACATAGACTATGAACACATATCCTGTACCCTGCAGGAAAGGAAAATAGGACTCATACATTCAGAACCTATGAGTGTAGACCTCCTGGTCCCTGCAGGTGTAAGTCCAGCAGGCACGATCTCTTCCCATGTGTTGCATTTATTCCCAGTTTATCAGCTAAGGTGAACATGGCATAAAGAAGAACAGAAATTCCACAATAGTAGATCCCCACAATCACAGATACTGAAGCCGCATCTTCAGAAATATATCTGGCACATATTAAGGCAGAGAAATCATACTAGACCATTTCTTTAAACCTTCCAAGATATTTAACTGGAGTTCAGGGCATTATAACTGACTTACACTCTGTGAAGCAAACTCTTAAAGCAACAGCCATTCACAGGAAAAGTGCAAAAGGCACTTCACACTAGGATGGTGGAAGAAGACACTGTATCCAAAATTACTATAAATATGCAGACACATAAGCATGTGGCTTTCATTTTCTGCCTAGAATAGTAAAACTACAATAGGAACTAAAAATACGTATATTCTGTATGTTATTCCTGAAGTTTAAAAACAATTAGAGAAAACAAAAAAACTGTCTCTATAGTCAGACATAGTTCCACCATGCAAAATATTTCTGGAATTGTGCTGCAAATTACATGACACAAACACAAAGTATGTATCTTTTCAAATAGATCCTCTCCTTAGCATCTTTCAGATCATCCTTTTATTTAAAGAACAGAATTGAAGTTTCCATTAGGAGTGAACAAATTTAAAATGATCACTTGGTTTGAAATCATCTTAAAGACTTTTCAGTGTTTGCCCCACACAAGTAAAGTGAGCATTTATTTCTGCAAAGCTATACTGATAAAACCAACCACCCCTACCGAAGAAAGTGCATAAGTTACTGCTCTAACATTGGCATTTAATTTCTTAGAAACCCAGTTTTGCCTCAGATGAACTACAGTGCTGGCTGTGTATGTTAAAAAAAACCAAGTACCCAAAATGATTGGGTTTCACCTCCTTTTGCCCTTTAGGAACTGGAAAGGAAAATGACAGCCCTTAATTGCCCCCGCTATAAAGAAATGCAGATCGTTCCAGCATACCTTGCCAAAAGAGCAGGATTCGCTCCCAAACGTTTGACTTTTCAATAGCTTCACTCACACTTCAGTGCCTCCAAGACATGTCACCGCCAGCAAAAGCTCAGAGTCTGAAGAAACGCGTTTCATTTCTCGCCGCTTCCTTCCTTCTCCCAGCATCTGAAAGCTTCACACGTTATAGGTCTGGAGCAGGGCTCATCTCTCAACCGTCTCCTCGTTCCGAAGAATAATCTCCTCCCAGCTATTAAGAGCATGTTGCCATTATTTCTTAAAATGCACGTCGCGCACATATGCAGTAGCTGTAAGAAAGCTACACTTATTTATACAGGAAGCTCAAGCCACAGCAACACTTCCTACTTCCAAGTCTCATTTCAAATGCAGGTGATTGTTTTTAACCCTCCAGGAACCCAGATAGCACAACTTCCTTTGCTGTTAAAATGAACAACTTCTTGCTGAACTCCGAGTGGATAAACGCAGGAGAGTGATCGCCCCAACCTCCCAGTTTTAGGTGTGGCTAAATATTCAAATACAGATAGATGCACCCAATATTGTTCATATGGCAGACAGCCACGTATAGCAGGCTTAGGATTGTTACCTTTCATTTCCAGCAGGCTCCTGTGCCTTTAACAGCTGCAGGATAGGCAGAAAAACAACAGCGGTGCCTTAAAGGTCTGCACCTGTTTAATTTCTGCTTGTGACAGATCTGTTTAAAGGTACAGGAACCCAATCAGGGGGGAAAGGTGGCAACCCCATCCAGAGACAGGGGGAAAATGACTGATCGCACACTTCAGATATATGATATGGTAGTAATATTTTTTAATACTTCTGTTTTAAGAATTGCATCAAAATCTGGGAATAGTAGGGGGGGGGACTACTTTGGATAATGGCAAAAATTAGAGTACACTCCTAAAAATATGGCACCGGAGGGCAAATCTGGCTGTAACTGGAAAAGGGGTGGTGATATGTTATATGTATACACACACACACACACACACACACACACACTCTCTCTTCTTTGGCAATCACTCGTAGCTGAGTAAGATTAGCACGTTTCTCCTTTTCGTCCTGAGTTCAAGTGTCTTCAAAGTCCATTACACCTTTGGTAAAGGCTTTTCTCCAATTGGAGCGCTCGCAGGCCAGTGTTTCCCAATTGTCGGTGTTTATACTACTATATCACATAAGGTTTTTTTAAAAAACCCAGGGTGGGGAAATCTTTGTTTAGCATGAGGCAGCGTTCCCTCATGGGCAACTCTGTGGGAACCAGATGGCAGTAGTTGGTGCAGCCAGAGGCAAAATGTAACCTACTATACTATACAAAAGTAAGGATCAAATCAATTTTTTGTCTAGAATGTACAGCAAATTTCTCATCATCTTGTGCCAGACTGACGATAATTGCAAGTGGCAGAATAGCACGAGGCCAGACTGAAGGAGCTTTTTTGTGTCACCTATGACACTGTCTCAGAGGCTTGTCCTTTGCAACCACCGCAAGCTGCATACTCTAGTAAAAGGAGTCCAGGAGCCAGAAAGGGAAAGAGATTACAAGTTGTGCATGAAGGGGAATTCCTGAGGAATGTAGGTTGGGTTGTGAGGAGAAGGTTAAGGAGAAGGAAGAAAGAAGAGAGAGTCTAAGGACTGACAAGGAAATGAATTCATGCTGAATGTATGTGCTGCATGAGGCCACTGGCATGGGGAGACAAGAGAGTGATTTTTTTTGTAAGGAATGAAGAAGATTAAGAAGTGGCGTTTTGTGTTACAACTCAGGGGTTCTATATGCAGTTTTTTTATATCCTTGCTTTGCTATCCGATACCACCTGAAATATAAGATTCATTTCAGCTTGCTACCAGAAAAATCAAAATCAGTCTACTTTTATGCACGTATCAGTCTTGAACTGCAGACTTGAAGTTTTAATTATCCCCTTGAGCTAAACCATAATTAAGCTATCTTATGTAAGGTGTTCAGCTGTGAATATAGCCTATCAAACAGAATTTAATAAAACTCTTTTAAGAAGCTTCAGTGATAACATGGGCTCTTCAATATGGGAAGGAATGCAACAGACCATGTCACCACAGGTATCTCTCATTCTCCCATACCAGAAACAAATACTGTACAGAAGTTATTGGTGGGTTTATCTGATATAGATAAATAAAATAATATAAGTAAAAATAGTTAAGATGAATGAAATGAACAATCCAATGTCGCTGAAGTCCACACAATGAAGAAAATGAAAGAACTACTGAATGCAGATAGCTCTGTTAGCTCTGAACTAGCTCAGCATAGCCCTTAAACAAATATATATTATGTGTCAAATGCCATCACTGACCACATGTGTTAAAATTGAGATCTGATAGGTGGGGAGGCATTGAACAATCTGTAAATAGATGTCCCAAAAGGTTCAATGACTGAGCTTCTGGACTTCAAAGAGATTGATTCAGGCACCATCTCAACCACATCAAGTAGCCTGACTAATTCATTTCACAAAATAGTTGTACAAATACTTGTTGTTGTTGTTGTTTAGTCGTTTAGTCGTGTCCGACTCTTCGTGACCCCATGGACCAGAGCACGCCAGGCACTCCTGTCTTCCACTGCCTCCCGCAGTTTGGTCAAACTCATGCAGGTAGCTTCGAGAACACTGTCCAACCATCTCGTCCTCTGTCGTCCCCTTCTCCTTGTGCCCTCCATCTTTCCCAACATCAGGGTCTTTTCCAGGGAGTCTTCTCTTCTCATGAGGTGGCCAAAGTATTGGAGCCTTAGCTTCACGATCTGTCCTTCCAGTGAGCACTCAGGCCTGATTTCCTTAAGAATGGATAGGTTTGATCTTCTTGCAGTCCATGGGACTCTCAAGAGTCTCCTCCAGCACCATAATTCAAAAGCATCAATTATTCGGCGATCAGCCTTCTTTATGGTCCAGCTCTCACTTCCATACATCACTACTGGGAAAACCATAGCTTTAACTATATGGACCTTTGTTGGCAAGGCGATGTCTCTGCTTTTTAAGATGCTGTACAAATACTTAAGAACCTTTAATCACTTTGTAAAAGTAAAGTGATTAACACTGATTTAAGAATAGTCCATCCCTTGCAACCATTCACCCAGGTCATTCTGGGTGTGCTTGCCACATGATAGGTTAAAAAAAAAAAGAGCACAAAGTTGGTCTTGGGAGCAGCCTCATCCAATTTGGTTTTAGATGAATACATATATAATCCAACCAGCTAACTGTGTAATCCTATAAAGGTCAGTTCAGAAGTAAACGCCAATGTGATGTTCTACCAAACAGGGAGGTGTGTATAATATTGGGTTGCAGCCTAAGAAAAGATTAAAGAGAAGTCTTCTATTCATGATTGTGTAATCAGGTCACATAGTTCTAAAGTGTAGATCTTACCAGACATACTAGCTACAAATTGCTTAAACCTTAAATATAGCATTTATTCTATCACTATATGCAAGTGTATGTCTTTCAGATGTATTTCGGACTGGTATAGCTAATGGTTTTGGAACATTTCAAGCCATGAATTAGAGCTGACCAAGAAAGGAAGGGTGTTAACATCCATCTTCAAAGAGATAGAATGCTTTCATACATCAAAAGCAGGTCAAACTGTATGCCTATTATCAAGAGGTATTTCGCCAATTAAATATGTGCCTTACAAATTATTTATTAATTAAAAGGTACACAAATTTTGCATATGTCTTCCCAAACCCCAATACAGGTACCTCTTAGAGATCCTGAAATGCAGGGTAACTTGCAATTTATTGAACAAAAACCACCCTCATTGCATTATGTCTTTAGGTCTCTTCAAGTCTCACCATTAAGAGTCAAGCAAGCACACAAGGGGAGAAGGGACAACACACTAGCTCTGCCCTCCCACCTGGCTGCCATTCCCCCTCTCCAATCCGCCTGCTTCAGCCGGACGCCCTCCAGATATCTAGAACTATGGTTTCTATCAGCCCTGGCCTTAGTTCAAAGCATCTGGAGTCACCAGGCTGGCAAAGGCAGCTCCAAGTGGAGAGCAAACCTCTGCAGCAAGCTGTCTTCTCTATTCATTCCAAAACATATATAGGTGATATTACCCTCCGCAAGATGGAGGGCAACAAAAACAGCTATGGGCAGGAGCTAGTTCGCTCATCTCTGCTTCTCCTGCTCATCCTCCCATGTGTTTATTTAATTATTTCTGAAGAAGGCTTCTGTGACATTTCAAGACGACCTCCAAATCAAACACCCAGTTTTATACCCGTATTCAAAATATTGTTATTCTACACTTAACACAAGTCACATGGATATTTTTACATTGTACATAGCATGCACCACTAAAGAGATTTTGAAAACATTAAGCTGTTTAGAAATGGCTTTGAATACATAATATATAAATACATAAATAAAAATAAATAAACCCATGAAGAGGGATGTGTGATTCTTCTTTCCCCTCCCTCATGTGTTGACTGGAAACAGAGAACCCACCTGTGCATCACTGTATGTTTTCTCTCAGTGTGTGTGGTTTTTTTCAGTATTTTGCAAACAGAAAAAGGAGTGGTAGATTCACAGATTATGTGCAGGAAGTCAACTTTCCACATGGTCACTGTAAGTTCTCAAAAGGACTTAAAACCTTTTCCTAGACACCATTGTAACTCATTCCAAAGCATTTCAGTTTCAGAAAGCACAATATGGAAGCATTTAGCATTTTGTTTTGTTTCAGATTTAGGGCAGCTAGTTATCTCTGTAAGGGTTGTACAAACAGCAGTACAATTAGGCTACAGTTCTAATTGTTCTTGGGAATAAGGGCAAATGAATACAGCAAAGCACACAGTCACAGAATCAATACCAGGGATGGGCAGTTTAAATCGTAACAGGTTATTATTAGACATGTTCAGAAATTTGAATAGTCCTCAGATTAAAGTGGTACCTCTGGTTATGTACTTAATTCGTTCCGGAGGTCTGTTCTTAAACTGAAACTGTTCTTAACCTGAAGCACCACTTTAGCTAATGGGGTCTCCTGCTGCTGCTGCGCCGCCGCCACGCGATTTCTGTTCTCATCCTGAACCAAAGTTCTTAACCTGAGGTAATATTTTTAGGTTAGCAGAGTCTGTAACCTGAAGCGTATGTAACCTGAAGCGTATGTAACCCGAGGTACCACTGTATATGCCTATAACTTTCTGGCTTTGGCTGTGTGCCAAAAGCGATGCTATCTTTTTACAATTAATTACATGCCTTAATGACCTACCTAACGTTGCAACAATTCTAGGCAGTCAAGTTACATTGCACACATTGCACTGAAAACTGGAAGATCAGGAAGACAGAGTTGGGCAAACAGATCATTTTCACTGTAATAAAGAACAAACACACAGTCCTGTAATCAGGGGAGAGGAAATACTCTCAGATCACAGATGTCAGCTTCTTGGGACCAATGCCTTCAGATGTTTTTTGCTGCCCCTTTATTACAGCACTCAAATTAAGTGAATTAAGCACGCGTCCCTTCACTTCAATGCTAGGGTGTAAAAATAGTTTCACATTAAAATGCAGTAGAGTTCCCACTTGTTGCTTGCTCCATACTTCAGATTTAAATAGTACACATCTAAAAGGTAAAGGGACCATTAGGTCCAGTCATGGCTGACTCTGGGGTTGCAGCGCTCATCTCGCTTTACTGGCTGAGGGAGCCGGCGTACAGCTTCTGGGTCATGTGGCCAGCATGACTAAGCCGCTTCTGGCGAACCAGAGCAGCACACAGAAACGCCGTTTACCTTCCCACCAGAGTGGTACCTATTTATCTACTTGCACTTTGACGTGCTTTCGAACTGCTAGGTTGGCAGGAGCAGGGAGCGAGCAACTGGAGCTCACCCCGTCACAGGGATTCAAACTGCCGACCTTCTGATCGGCAAGTCCTAGGCTCTGTGGTTTAACCCACAGCGCCACCCGCGTCCTACATACACATCTACACCTCTCTAAATGACATTACAATATAACTTTATGCATATTGCTGACCATATTTCAGTATGAGCATTGATTTGATCCCAACTTTTAAATATTACTTCAGAATGTATCTCAAACTGTGTCAATTATTATATCTTGGCACAAACAGAACTAATATAAATTTAAGCCTGGACAACTCCTGCAAATTGTCACATACTGAAAAGAATTTTAGACAGACTAGGGACCCCTGATAATGTAACAGGACACAATAATCTTACACTATTAAGATAGCCTATCCATCTGGTGCTAGCCAGATGTTTTGGATTCCAACTCCCATCAGCCACCCCGGCCAATGATGAGGGATGATGGGGATTATATTTCAGTAGTACATCCAACTGGCAAAATATTCATCAGTAGGATGGACTGGGTGGGTATATTGAGGGGGTGTTCCTGTATGTTACAGAGCCTCCTGAGAAAGGTAGTTCAAAGGCGACCTACATCAGCCCCTTCATACACCCTTCCAGAACCTGGTGCCATTCATGAAAACAATAATGTAAGCTATTTTGGAAGAGCCGAAATGTACTTTCTTTTGCAGTGCATTTCAGCTTCAGTACAAGTGAGTCATGGTGCTCTGACACTCAGCAGTTCTATTTTTCAGCATTTGACAGCATAAATGTACAACCCCCCTCCACACACACAAAATAGCTACCAGGAAACAGCAAAATCTTGCCAATCTTTATTTCTGATAGCTCATTTTCAAAAAATCTCATTACACTTATTTGTGGTACCTGACAATGAAAGCAAAACAACTCAATGTCAGAGATAGTAGATGGACTTCAGCTCAACTACAGGACTGTATTTGAGTGCAGTCCTTCATTCTTCTTCTTCTTTTTTGGAATCTCAGCTATTCACTTAATGGAGAATATAAAGGGCTGCTCTGGGAGGTATGGGCTGGATCTGACCCTGGTGAGCTCAGAAGCTAGGGAGAGAGGCAGGTTTTGCCCCATCTTAAATGTATTCCAGATTACAATCTGCTTGATTTGTCCTGTTGAATTTTCTGGAAGTCATTGGAAAATTGGCATGGAAGCTCTTCTAAGGGTCAAGATGATGGCTTACTAACTGTGAAGCTTCCTTGCTATCTGGCTAGTTTACTAGTAGCTCCTTTGCCAGATGCCTTATGAGTTAAGTCATCGGTCCAGTTCAGAAGATCTTCAAAGGTTCAGGCTTTTCCCACCCGGCCCAAAAAAGCCAAGGACTGAACCTGCGACCTTCTGCAAGAAAAGCATGTGCTATGCTACTGAGCTACAGCCCCTGCCCATCTGTTTGGGTGGGAATGATACAGAGGCTCATTGCCCACTAAACATCTCCATAAGAACATAAAAAGAGCCTGCTGGATCTGGCCAGTGGTCCTGCATCCTGTTTGCATAGTGGTCAATCAGATGCCTGTAGGAAACGTGCAAGCAGGACCCAAGCACAAGAGCACTCTCCCCTCCTGCAGTTTCTATTTAGAAGCATTACTGCCTCTGACTATGGAGGCAGTGCATAGCCATCATGGCTAGTAGCCACTGGTAGCCCCATCGTCCATGTTTTTGTCTATTCCTCTTTTAAAGCCATCCAAGATGGTAGCCATCACTGCCTCCTGTGGAAGCAAGTTCCATACACTGTGTACATCCAATGTATGTATGTCCCTGATTCAGGACGGACTATGGTCCCAGGAATAAACATTTCTCCATTTTGGTTTTTTGCCTTAAGACCTTTCACATATACCCCCTTAACACTCTTTTCACCATTTGGGTACAAAGCAGCACATTTTGACCACATGCTCTACACTGGGCATAACAGAAGCGTTTGTTACATACACTGCATACTCACACAACACATATTTGCTTCCTGGGTGGAAAATCTAGTTTCCGGTCTGCATGGATATGCAGTACAAAATATAGGTGTGTATCAGTGCCTAGCTCAGCTAATGATTAGTGGCAAACTTGCTTCTCCGCAGTTCAGAGCAAAGGATGAAGCCTAATAAGAATAATCCCTTTGGAATGTTGTACCTCACACCCAATACCAAAATGCTACATTCCTGAGATTAAGATAGCAGATTCAAAACAAGCAGATCACAGATACTTTCACTTGTACTGAAATACAGACCTTTTCCTTTTCCTTTGGCTGCCACAGCTTAATTTTTGCTCAGGTTCCGCTGTATCTCTGTAGATACAGTGTTTTACAAAGGACAGTGTACAGTCTTCTTAAGTTGCATGCTTACTTTTGGCATCTGCTTACTATCCTGCACTAAACACAAGTAATATTTTGACCTGCAAAGCAGTGGTTAAGACCACTGCTTAAGGCAGAGCTTTCCAAACTGTTCATGTTGGTGACACACTTTTTAGACATGCATCATTTTGCGACACAGTAATTCAGTTTTGCATCATTTCGCAACACAGTACAGTGGTACCTCGGGTTAAGTACTTAATTCGTTCCGGAGGTCCGTTCTTAACCTGAAACTGTTCTTAACCTGAAGCATCACTTTAGCTAATGGGGCCTCCTGCTGCCGCTGCGCCACCGGAGCCCGATTTCTGTTCTTATCCTGAAGCAAAGTTGTTAACCTTAAGCACTATTTCTGGGTTAGCAGTGTGTGTAGCCTGAAGCGTATGTAACCTGAAGCATATGTAACCCGAGGTACCACTGTAATTCAGTTTTACTAGCAAACCAGAGGTTAAACTAATCCCTTTCCAGCCCTGGGAGGAGCATGAGGAACATTCGCACGACACACCTGCACACAGCAACCAAAACACTAACTTGTCACGACACACAGTTTGGAAAGCTCTGGCTTAAGGCATCCACAGATAAAATAACCTCGCTGCAACATATCCATCATAAGCAGAGTGCATTGTATTGCTTCAGGTAGAGATGACCCCAAACACTTTGGTGCTAGAGGCAGACAATCCACATGGTTCCTCCCCAAAAGTAACACAATCCTGCAGCTAGAGTGCCTGCAGAGGGTCAAGATTCAGAGCGTTTCCACTTACCTATGCCATACTGTCCTATTTTTTCCGATTGAAAACCAGGACACGCATCTTCAGGGAAGTGCTCCCAGGCAAGTCACATGACTCACACAGCACTCTCGCGCCACCCCCCCAAAGCATTTCTTTTACAAGGCGCAATCTTCTGCAGTGTCAAAAAACACATGTTTTGGGGAGCTGCATGAGATTGCAGTCCAGAAAAAACACAAAAAAGGAGAGCACGGCATGAGAACATGTGATATTGTGGCACCCAAAATGGCTGCCATGATCTCAAGCAAAAAAACCAGGATGTCCCATTTTTTCCGGGTCTCTTGGCAGGTGTGCTATGCCCACTGGAGTCCTGGTCAGGCAAGCCAAGCATGAGTAGGCCAGACCAGGCCCTCCTGCACCATATACACTGGTCTGAAGCAGGGGAGGGTTTCACAAGCCACAGCCCCATTGTCTCAACTGTACCACTGGGCAGTGTGGGAGGGGCGCACTGAGAAAATTTCTAACTTCTTCAACACATACTGCTGTGTTATGTGCTTGTATTTGGTCACAAAAAAAGAGATAGATAACTTGATTTGTTTGGGGGTGTTGTTTTTCTTCAGATATAAGCCAATTCCTTTAAATGTCATTTATGCAATCACCACCACCCCTTGCATTTCAAAGTCCAGGAAGGAATCGCAACCCACAATGCCAAAATCTTACTTGTGAGTAATTTCTTGGCAGTCAGTACTAGTTACATGTCAGCGTTTTCCATCTGAAAGCTTCTGTTAAGACACAGGGGCGCTTCAAAACATAACATTTTTCCCACATAGAAAAAGAACTCCTAGTAGGAAGATGTATGAAATATATATATAGCCCTGATCATTTTTCACTGTATGAACACACTGAGTGGGTATGTGCAGATGCTTTGAGAAGATGAATGCATGACCCCACTATGCTGTCATGTGCAGATCTTCCAAGAGGCATGTGGACATGACTGGTGCTATAATGTGGATTATAAATCAGTACCTGTGCAAGCAGTGTTGGAAGCAAGTACTGAAAGAACTACAGGATCAGCAATCACACTAAAAAGGTAAAGGACCCCGGGACGGTTAAGTCCAGTCAAAGGCAACTATGGGGTTGCGGCGCTCATCTCGCTTTCAGGCCGAGGGAGACAGCGTTTGTCCACAGACAGCTTTCTGGGTCATGTGGCTAGCATGACTAAACCGCTTTTGGCACAGTGGAACACAATGGCATAAACCAGAGTGCAGGGAAACACCATTTACCTTTGCGCTGCAGCGGTATCTATTGAACTGCTAGGTTGGCAGTAGCTGGGACAGAGGAACAGGAGCTCACCCTGTTGCACAGATTCAAACCCCCAACCTTTTGATCGGCAAGCCCAAGAGGCTCAGTGGTTTAGACCACAGCGCCACCCGCATCCCAATCCCACTAACATGGGGCTAATGGCAACAGGTGATTTTACAGCACTGGCGCAGCTATGGCTGGACATGAGGGCCAAAGTCCAGCAATCCACATAGCTCAGCCCCTCCCCAAAAGCGACCACCCTGAAAGGGGCAGATTAGCAGTAGTAAACTGACACCCAGCCCACTTTATTTACTGCGTTTATATCCTGCCTTTTTTCTCTAAGTAGTTTAAGATGGCACACATTAATCCCCACAATAACACTGTGAAATAGGTTAGGATGAGAGGTAGTGACTCACCCATATTATATAAATAACAACAACAACAACACAAGGATTTGAGTTTCTTCATGTCTGTGGCCATGGTGGGTTGTGGATTCTCTCTTATAAAACATAACAAAGGTGTCTTCCTTTTATAATTCAGTATACAAATTAAATATATTTAAGCATTTCTCCTGATCTGCTTAATCTATTCCAGTCATAAACATAAGGTGGTCTCGTAGAGTTTTATCATTCTAGTTCTATAATTCTAGGAAAGTTCCTTGTAATTTGCAAAACTAGATTTGTTTTAATAAACAGACAACTACCGTAATTGTTGCCGGGCCGGGGGGGGGGAGGGGTTTGGGGAACTACTCAAACAGGTTTAACAAAGAAGCCTGCCAAACAAGAACAAGATCAAACACATTATTACCTGCTAAAAGGATGCCTGAACAACTTTTTGAGATGTGACTGTTGCATTTGAGGGAACTTTGTAGCTGCTGTGAACTGGTTTAAGCAAATTGCATTGTGTTTCGCCTGGTGTCTATTAATACTGCAAAGGTGTTATTCCAAATAAATGGAAAATACTACTGCTCAGTTATTTTAAGAAAAGTTATGTTATGAGAAAGCCAGGAAGACTTGAGTTCAAATCCTCACTCTGCCATGAAGCTCACTGAGTGAGCATAGACCAGACATTGCTGTCTCTCAGCCTCACCTACCTTACAGGGTTGCTCTGGAAATAAAAATAAAGGGGAGGCAGCGTAAAAGCTGTCTTGAGTTCCTTGAAGGAGGAATATAAATGTAGTGAAACAAATAAAAGAAAAATGTTCGGGGGGGGGGTGATGAATGGAAACTGTGGTCCCATTATTAAGAGCCAGCAAGGGCCTCTGCTTTCCTTACTAGTTTTTATATTATTTTATTTATATTTTCTCTTTGTAAGCCACTTTGAAGTGTTTGACAAAAGTGTATTAACTTTATGCAATAAAATAAATATTTATAATATGGCTTTCAGGACAAGGTCCAACCTTTTCTTTTTTAAGATGGCTGAGGGAAGGCATGGTAATTTTATAAAATTGTGATAGGTGCAGTGAAATTTTCATACAGTCATAATACTAGAACTTAAAATCAATCAAGTGCAATTAGCTAGAAAAAAGGATTCCGAACAGAAAAGTAAAAGTATTTCCTTGCACAATGCATAATTAAGTCACAGAACACATTAGAGAAAATGCAAACCCTTTTGCTTTAGGAGGCTTTTGCTCTAGAAGGCTTAGTTTGGTCAGAATCATGTATACGCTTCCAGAGCTAATTCTTAAATACATTACTTCTAGTAAATGAGCAATCATAGCCACTAGAGGGCCATGAAAATTTGTGTCCCTGGCTTTTTAGACTCGTCTACCCATGTGCTATCTGAAACCAAAGGGGCTCATTGGTTGCCAGATGTGAATTTTTTTTCAGCTCTCCTACCCCACTAATATGACAACACATACTGTACATCCTGCAACCAGATGACTTTGGAGAGGAGAATAGCATCCAAGTGTGAATCATCTCTACTACAGTGGTACCTCAGGTTACATACGCTTCAGGTTACATACGCTTCAGGTTACAGACTCCGCTAACCCAGAAATAGTACCTCGGGTTAAGAACTTTGCTTCAGGATGAGAACAGAAATCGTGCTCCAGCGGCGCAGCAGCAGCAGGAGGCCCCATTAGCTAAAGTGGAGCTTCAGGTTAAGAACAGTTTCAGGTTAAGAACAGACCTCCAGAACGAATTAAGTACTTAACCCAAGGTACCACTGTATAGGCAAAGTCACGGACCTGTAACCGAATTGTTTAGTCCTCACACAAACATACATTATTCTAGATACCTTTTAAGGATTTTATGCTGATCTTGTGAAACTCCATGCAACTCCTTTAACCTTTGCACTCTTGCTGGTAGGTATAATAGTAGGTTTCTTTTTCTCTCCCCGCCCCCCCCAACAAATTCTTCAAGTATTACTGGCAATCTGCCCTTTGAACACATCTGTTGCACTGCTGAGATTTACATGCTCCAGGTGCTGCGCTTTGATTGGCACCTGTGTTACAAAGCAATTCCTAACCATCACTACTCAAAACATAAGTTCTACTGAGTTTGATGGAGCTTACTCTCAGGTAAACAAGATTAGGGCTGCATCCTTAAATCACACCACTCTATCCATGAAGTTGAGGTTGAGGACAGTAGAAGCAAATCAAACAAAGCCAGAGGAAAGAACCATGATATGCACTCAGGATTACAACCCCAGATAAAAAAGAAATGTGTTATGGTCTCTGTACCTGCTTTCTATTTTTCTCGTGTTTCTGATTATGAGATTATAAGATTAGTGAGCAAATTGGACTTATACACATCCTTCCTGCAGGTTTGGGCATGAGTGGAAGGAGAGCAAGATTCTCTCTGTGTATGAAAGTAATGGGGCTGGAGCAGGAGCAGTTCATTTCTGTTTACCCTCCTGTGGGACCCGCAGAGAGGTGAGGATGTCTCTTTCTCTCTCTTTATAGGGAGACAGCTCATTAACTAATGCATGATAAATAATTTGTGCACAGCAGGTTCATTAATTTAACATGGAACCATCAGCAGAATGTAATTACAGGGTCCCAAGGTCCTAGCAATGCGCTTGCAATTGCAGCCACCCATCCATTAGGCCTCTGTCTATAGCAGAAACTCCACACGAAAGAGAAAACCATCCCAACGACTTGTTTTGAGAGCTAGCGACAGGTTTCAGGGTTAGCCAGGATGAGTCCCACTCCCATGCCATGCAAGGTAAAGTCATCTCTGGCCTGTCAATGTCCCCTGGTACAAACACAAGCAGAAACAAATTTAACACCAATCAAGCCATGAACATATGGGTGGGGTAGGGCGAGGTGTGAAATGCACTGGAAAAACCTCACTCTACTCAAAGGTGGTAGGTAATATGAACACATCCTGTGATACGAAGGAAACTTGGAACCCACAGCGACCAGGAGATGGCATAGAACTCCTGGATTAGCTCGATTGAACTAGAATATCTAACAGCAGGTTTCTGTTCTCCCTAAATGTATTTGCTTATAGCAATGGTTCTCAAAGGGTGTGGCATACAACACTGGTGTATCAGGAGAGGGTGGCAAGTGTGCGGGAAGATTCAAGGACAATAAAGAAACATTTAAACGTTTAAGTGTAGCATAGCATAGCATTTTTCTTTTCTTTTATTTGCAGAATATGGATAGATACCTTTTCAAAATGAGAGCAAGAGCATCAAGTGATACTGCAAGGACGCACCGCTCATTGACTTTGTATGCATACTTAAGAGGCTTGTTTATAATTTTATTTAGGTAATGATACATGTTCTTATGTAGCTGCATTGTTTTACACTTCCTGGATGTCACATGACCATATAATAAAGTAGTTGTGTTCTGTGTTATAAATCAAGCACTGCTGGGAGTTTCTTATTTTTGTTTTACAATGTATTTCTCCTCAGTAAAAAAAACTGGTGTTGCATGAGCACATTTTTATACTGAAAGTGTGGATCAGAGAAACAATTTGAGAACCATTGGGTTAATGAATAACAAGATCTATCCAGCTCTGGGTTAGAGAGGAAATGTTTGCTATATTTCAATACAAGCAGTGAATTGTATCTTCACTGAATTCTTTACTAAATTGGTATGGGTTTTTTTTTTGGTTTTTTTTTTTTGCAAAAGGATTCATTACAATTCTATAATTGCTTACTGTGCCATAAGTCCCATTGAGTTCAGTCGGCCTTGGTTCTACTGTGCATAGGATTACAGTCTTTTAAGTAGTTGCAGTGCTTTTTTCTGGGGGGACGCATACCCCTAAACATTTTGTGAATCTAAGTTTGGCCTCATTGAGGGGCAGTATTTCAATATGAGTAGGAAAATGAGAGTACCCCTAAACATTTTGTTTTAGAAAAAAAGCACTGAGTAGTTGTAAACAAGCCCAAGCATTAAGATGTCACTGTTGCTGTATTATAATACAAATAATCCCTCTAGTGTTCAGAGTCTATTAGTTCATAGCACAGACTTAACCAATATATTCTATAAGACCAACAAAGCAGGTATAACTAAACCTAAATCATGGAATCTACTAAATCTAAATCTACTCAGAACAGTTTGCCTATATCCAAGTAACAATAAATTAACAGATTGTTTTTGTTTTGGGGAATGGAAATGTGTTTTAGGGATGATCCATGAGATTAAAAAAATCCATTGCCATAGGCTTTTGTAGTTGTGGATATATTTGCCCACAACCATGGCAGTTATCTATGGTATATTGCCAACTGCCAGGTGTGTGTGTAGTCATTCAAACATACCTGACAGGATTTATGAAAAGTATTCTAACTGCCATCCAAACTGTTTGCACCAATAAAGGGCAAACAGTTAGCAAATGGACAAATGGTAGCAAATGCATTGTCCTGCTGAATTATGGGATTCCCTTTCCTTTCTGCATATTGATTCCATGTGGAGCCAAACAGCCCAGAAGAGCAGTGGGGAAAACTCCATTCACTAGAAGGGGATGCAAAAATACCAAAGTCTGCCAATTAGAAGAGAAATTGAGACATACATGATCAGTTGACTGCTTTCCGTATTGTATTGCACTGCCATTTGCATTCTTAAAACTGTTTTACAAGACCAAAATCTCTTTTTAATACACTGACAATGGTATTCGCTTGTTTGGGTTATCAGTGCAGGGACTGGGAAAAGGTGCTAAGCAAGCAAAATTAGCCATTATACAATAATAAATATATTCACAACAGCAATGGGCCAGCCAACAATCTTAAATTTTGTTTATTATGCTATTCTAGATACAGATTTAACCTTCTTTGCTTAATGTTTACTTTTCCATTCCTTGAAATGAGAACTGCAGTAAGTGGTCTGAAAGCTTGCTACTTTCACAGTTGCGTCTTTGTGTAACACTGTACCCTTTTGAAAATATGCCAGGCCGTTTTTGTAGAACTTGCTATTTAAATGTACATTTTCCTTCGCCTTCTGAAGTCGCTGGGTGAAATAGAGTTATTTCCTAGATTAGCAAAATCAGAGATTATATAAAGCTGTTCATTTCTAAACGGACACTAAAATATTTCTGTTTTGAAGACCCAAGTATTATATTGCTTCTGTATTTCTTATGTAAAGCTCTGTTTGCAGAATTTGCTTTATTGCAGTATATTTTGGAATAAATGAATAAAATAAACATAAAATTGCTGAAAACCAGAGTAAGAGCATCGTTTTAGTATCCAGTATGATTAATGTGTTACAGAAAGTGGAAGCAAGGGCTTTTAGAGTAAGACCAAATCAATTTGGCTTTTATTCACATTATGATTCTTTAAGATACACAAGTAATGTACATCTAGATTTTGCTTTTCTGGCAAATATCTAAAAGGAGAATCCGCAAACATCCTCTGCCATGGAATGATGGGCAAGGTCCAGATTCAGAAACACATGACTTCTGTTTCCTGGATCATATCTTCCAGAGTGGAACTCCCAGGGGACAGAACATTTGGTGATATAATAGGGACTGGGACTTCCAGAGCCCAACTTTCTGTGGTGTCATCAATCAAACTCAAAGGAGCAATCCTGAAGGTATTTGGCAGGAGGTGTACTACCTATATATATTACTTGTGGGGTTACACTGTAAATCCTTTTGCAAATATGCTAGACCTTTGCTTGCAGACCCTGGACTCAGCTACTTTAGTCAAAAAAGCAGCGACTTGAATATATTATAAACATGCAACACCAGATGGTGCCAGAGAGCACAAAACCTTTCTAGAGTGTTTTTGCATAGGGTTTTTTTCTTTTCTTATAATGATTTAATTTCTGACTTATTTAAAGCATTTTTTCCCTGTATGTAGACCGCTGCGCCCCGCCCCCGACTCAGGTCATGCATGCCCCAGCAATCTCTCAACACTAAATTTCTCTTCAAGTCTTGGAGTAATGTGTTGAGTTAACCTGTGAGAGGGGCTAGCACACTTCATGCCACCCACATGCCATTGTCTTTGCATTCGACCTCTAACTCACAGATCTTGTGAAGCTGGGGGCTTTCTCTACCTGCTACCCAATCATTTTAAACCCTGAAAACCCCCAAATCTCAAATGAGCACATGAGGCTCCCCACTCCCTCCACAAGTTTGAAAGTAGCAGAAAGACAACAGGGGATGATGTTAGTGCACTCAACTCCCATCCACCCCTCCTAGCATGTTAGCACACTATCGTGTCACCAGAAAAGGACTAGCAAGTGTGATGGAAGTTTAACTCAGGCTATAAATTTACTATACACACTTAAGCGCCAGTTACATTAATGGGGCTGACTTCTGAGTGAACACGTGTAGGATTACGCTGTAATACAGATGTACTTTTTGTGGACCTTCAAATGAGGATTAAAAGTTGCAATAATAATAATAACACAAGGCCCTTTTTGCTGAAGGAAAATGCCAAGCCCTTTTGGCATATGATCTGCACAGATAAGATCCTAGTTAACGCAGGCTACATGCCTTTAAAACTGAAATGACATGGAAGGAATTAACATGGGTTTTTAATAAGGTCAGAAAAAGCTGCCATGCCACAAAAATCTGATCTGTTTGCTTAATTCCAGTAGACTCAAGGAGTGTCAGGAATTCCAAGAGGAAAATATGTTGTGGTTTCACTAATGTGGGCCGCCTCAAAACAAGGAAATATGGGGATCCATGAGTTTCCAGTATTCCTTATTTTATGTCAGGCTGGTTAAATTCACATGTACAGACTCTGGGCTTCATATAGCATGCCGACTACAACTTGAATCTGGCCAGGTGTTTTGTATATTTGCAACTCCATCTTACAGCTGGTATGCTAAGCCTAGGAGTTGACATGTTGTGAGAATATCACTTCAGCATACACTGTCATTGAAAATAATGGATGTTCCTTCAATACCAGCCACATCCATAGGTCTCCTCAGTTGTTCACTGAGTGTTTTGCATCCACCAAGCTGATTAGGAGATTTACTTCCTAATCCCTTTATTTCAAGACAACAGAGTTGCCATCCTTTTAATTGCCTCTACTGCAGTACTTTTACCTATAGTGTAATATGCAAGGACTTCACTGGGGAATCTATTTCCCTTGTTTATGTCCATGAAGAGGGGGGGAATCACCTATTAAATTTCTTCTGGTCAAGCTGCTGGTAAAGGCACAGCTTACCGTACTTCCTCTAAGAAAGAAGATTCGTTCAAATGTTGCCCTTCCCAGTGAAGCTGCTGGAAAAAACCCTTCTGCTGCACATGGTAAGAGCATCACAGTCACATTGTGAAGTTCTAGCTGGCATGTTATTTCAGGGTTCTTCCTTATGCAAAGTGTCCCTTTATCTCCTGTTATTCAAGCCTATGATCTAAGTCCATGACCCAACTTACAGCATTCCCATTTGGATTTCAGGGTTAAACTCCCAAGTGGAAAGAGTTCTGTCTGCTTTCCTCCAGGAGATACTGGGTTTACTATCTTGTGTGGGGAACACAGCTATTTATATGGATGTGTGTATTCAGTCAGCTGAATTGTTGAGATCATGTCCTGAAATGGTGGTTATATTTATGCTTTTCAGTAGCTGCAAAGCATATTCTTTCATACTCTCATACTCTTTCATTAGTCAATGGGAAGAAGATATTTAGGCTGGGCTTCTCTCCTCAATTTTGCTGCAATTATAGGTCAAAGGAGGCCCAGTTTTTTTGTTGTTCAGCAATTAATCGTCTTACATCTTCACAGTAACAAACTCTGCATTTCATTACTGTTTAGCAAACCCCTAAACTATATAATCATCGTTCAAATGGGAGAGCATTTATCCTTGCTTATTTTAATGTGCTACATTCTGCACTGTTAAGTGAGCAAGATTTCAGTTCTTGACAGGTTGTATTTGTGGAGCTGGAGCAGAACCTGTTGACCATGTTATGCTGTACTGTAGCCTGTGTAGTGAGAGAGGTTAATTCTCCCTCTACTCCGAACTCCCCTGGGAATATGTCCTAATTTTGTATCATTCTGTTTAAGGGATGTTTCCTCCAGTGTTACTGAGAGGGTTGGAAAAACAATTTCTGACTTCAGTGCAGATTAGGAAAAGCTTTCTACTGGCTTCAGAGAGAGAGAGAAATGTGTGTTTATATTTGTCTGTTTTTAATTGTTTTAATGAGCTATATGTTTTCTTTCCATACCAAATTTTATTTGCCTGTGACCACAATAAACAATTCATTCATTCACATTTGTGTTGTGCTGACCAAGCATGTGAACCAAAGTATATCTGATCTCCTTCCTGACACAACACCACCATGTGGACATTCATATGATTGTGTTGACTTGTCTGGTAAACCCAGTACAAATAAAGAATAAATTAGGAAAATTAGAGAATAGTCATTGACCTGACCAAAATTTTACCACAGTGGACTTTAAATATCCTCTTGATAGCAAAAAGAAAAATATTCTCACTTTGTTTCTTTTAGATGGAAAAGGATTTGATACCTTCCATAGTTAGCCTGGATAGTTAAATATTTGGCAAGTTATAGGAGCCTTGAAAAATAAATAAAGCAGAATAAGGACAAAAGTAGAGGTTCAGCGAGATTAGAGAAAACCTTGCCCTATGAACTGCAGGGAACAATGCCTGTGTTTGCCACAGATCCTGTATTTCCTGAAGAAATTAGCATCTTATCAATCACACAACAAGAATATTGTTAATGGCAGTGGAAAACTGGATTTTTGTTAATGACTGTTAAAATATATCGTGGGACTGTTAAACATATCATGCAATTCAATTACTTCCTTTTAAAAATAACAGGAAATAGCCTCAATTTTGCACATAAAAATAAAGAATATAAAAATACCCAGTTGAATAATAGCAAAGGGAACATGAATGAAGCTTGGATTGAAAGCCGTGAACAGAATAGAAGCCAAAAAGCAGGAACCCAAATGAATACAGGGAGTGGGGATGCTATTTTAGCATAGGAAGCCTAGAGAACAACCTACCAGATATACCAGAAGATCTGCCTATCAATAAAAATACAGCAAAGTCCAATTAATTGAACAGAACTTTACTGGAGAACCCATGGAGCCAAGTAATGTTTCATGAACTGCCTTCTGGAGCCAGCCATCATGTTGACATGGAGTCATTGCAATGCAATACCCCCAATACCCAACTCATACATTTGCCCCAGAAGGATACCACCGTCAAGCTGCTGGGAGATCAAGAAGAATCAACAGTCATACTCTCCATTTCTAGAATGGACAAAGAGAAGGGAAGCAGAGTCCCGCCAGTGTACCTGCTAAGCAACCAGCAACCTTTTGGTTGCTCCTCTCCTTAAACTGTCTCCATTTCACCTGGTCTTTAAACCTTTGTAACCAATGAATAGTGCACAAAATTGCTTTTTTCCTTCTCCCTCCCCATCAGTTTTCCTTTTGTATTGTCGTCTAGATTTTGAACCTGAAGGCAGGGACTGCCATATTACTTATCTCTGTAAACTGCTCTGAGTGCATTTTTCACTGAAGAGGTGCAAAAATGCTTCAAATAAATAAATCTAGTTTAATCCTTACAACAATCCTGTAATATTAGGATGAGAAAGAGTGGCTTGCCTAAGACAAGTTCTTGGCAGAGCAAGATTTGAGTGCGGAATTCCTGATCTCATTCTGTTAGCCACGATGAAACCAACATTCTTGTCTCAACAGTTCTAATGAAAATGAAAACTTCTCCACAATTCTGAAAATGTGTGACCCAAGAACTACATAACAAAAATAAACAGCTAAACGGGAACATGTATTTTTGCATGCTACAACAAAATATAAATTTGGAAACTATTATCTTACATGCCATTACACTCCAGAGAAGTCATTTGTTTCCCCACTACAAACCTGATTTAAGACTAATGTACAGTATGCATTTACTTTGTCAGATGTTAGGGTATGATAATATTTTGCAAGGAGATGGCTTGGTCTGGAAAATGTTCCAAAATGTTTTTAACTTGTGGAGATCCGTGATGTCCTGATTAGGGCTGCATGAACAACTTTCTGGATCTCTTTAACTCAATGGCAAATTTTCACTAACTTCAACTGAACCACAAGTTTTTACTGTGTTTG
Organism: Podarcis pityusensis; assembly: GCF_964106645.2. NCBI lineage: Eukaryota > Metazoa > Chordata > Lepidosauria > Squamata > Lacertidae > Podarcis > Podarcis pityusensis. The sequence continues at coordinate 60,583,982 of NC_138031.1, forward strand.
CAGACTGGCAATGCTATGTTAATGGGTGTAGCTGCTTCAAGAAAACTGTGGTAAAAGAGTAACTGATTCTCTAGAAGGCATTATGCCCAACATGCAGAGTTGAACTAACACACACACACATCTCATCACCACAAGTATGAAAGCAATGCCTCGCCATAATGGTATAAAGCTGATGGTTTGCAGAAGGAAACTTGCAGGCAGAAATGTTCAGGAGACAGAAGATTAAATCCACAGTATGAATGACAATATATAGGAAAAAGCCTAATATTTACCATTGTCCAGATGCATAGAGGGGAATCTCACCTTTCTCCTGTGCTTTGGCAGTTAATAGAGTTGCAAGCAGTCCAGGATTTCTTTTCACTGGTTACAGCTTGCTTCTTCTTTCAGAAATGCAGCCATTTCTTCCATGCAGCAGATAAAGAAACCAATGACAGTTTCAGGTAACGTCTCAAAAAATCTCTTTCTGCAACTACATAGTCCTTTTTAAACTCTTGTTTGCCTTCTATACTCCCTTTCACCCTAACTTATCACCCTTCTATATTTTCCAAAGGAGCTGCAGTTCAAAATCTGCATACCTCAGCAGTCTTAGGCAACCTATTACTGGGATTTCTTTGCCACATATATTTGGTTTGGGTAGTGAATAGTGCAATTGCTCCTCCAGCAACTGGCCTAGTCTGAAGAGGGGTTTTACAACTGTAACGGTCTGCTCGCTGCAATTGATACAGGCAGTTTGTGTCAGAAGGCACCACCTCCTCCTCCTCCTCTTCCTACAAAAGGCAAATTCATTCTGCATTTCAGGAGTAGAGTGTTAGAAAGAGTCTGTCTCTTAAGGACTGCCACAGCTACTGTGTGCTGGGGTGTGGAATAAGGAAGCTCAACCTCAAAAGAAAGGAATCCTGTGTACTCACTGCATTTAATATATATCCAACAAATATTTAATATATGGGTACTCATAAGAACTGCACAGAAAAACAGAATGGACCTGTAAAACATAGTTATATCTGTTCTGAAATAAAAGAAACAAATCTGAAATATTCTTTGTCTGTAGTTTATAAATATAACCAGACTTACAGAGGAATATTATTGTAGTCAATTCACAGGTGATTTGATACAAATAAATGTTTACATATTTTTTACAGGCAACTTTCCCAGAATTAAGAGCATAAAGCTTGCAGGAACTTTAACATAAAAGAAGCCAGCCACTTTTTTGTTTAATTCATACACCATACAAATACATAATTAACTTCAAAATGCTATGAAGACTGATGCCATTGTATGAATCCAGCCTGGAAGAGAGGTTAGCATTTCTGATCCATCAAAGTCAAGAAATAAATACCATTCTAACGTTTTTAGATGCAACAGCAATCCATTATTTGATACCCTGGCTCGTCAATGAACCATTAGAACAAAGCAGTTCTCAAAGCTTAGGCATAATGGAAAACTGTGGTTAATTCCAAAGCAAAGGCTTCCAGATCTTCCCCTTACATGTGGAAGGGACAAGGGGGGAGTGTGCGAACACAAAGATTGTTCAGGCTCATTCTTATGTTTTGTAGCTATGACTGAACTAGACTTGTGTCTTATTATGTGAGGCCAGCAATGTAACAATATATTAAGTCTTTGTATCGTGATTTTAAACTTTTGTTTCATCACAATACTCCTCAGTCTTTGAAGATGTGATAACATAATTATTAGCTTAGCTTTTTATTCCACAGTACCTAATCACTATCAACTGCCCTTGTTACTTTAGGCAGAGCTCCATTTACAAGTTGCATGCTGGCATTCAAGATAACAGCAGCCTCTATCTGGAATAGTTCAGTTTCAGATTTCAGTTTAGTTTTTTACATACCCATCTTGATGTGTATTTTGCACTTTGGACTGGAAGGAGGAGCTGGAGGTCAGTGGAATTTTCGCTAGTGTGTGCTTGATCCGTCAATAGTTAGTAGTAATATTTATTTTTAATTACATTTCTATAAACTTAGTGGATGTCAATAGAAACAAAACACATTTATTCCAACAATGAGAAATGTATCTCTGTAAGACATAATTCACCATGAATGGAAATAATAACTGTTTCTAACAGCACAATCCTATTCAGAGGTGTGTAGTTCGGAGGGACTTAATCCTAGAAAGTAGGTATCAGACTACAGTGTGAATGGAGCCAAGTCTCATAGGTTTTATTATTTAAATAATAAATATTACAAAGAATTACTAACATGGTTTTTAACATGACCACTAGCCCACAGTACCTCTTACAGACTTCCTACAATTCTGCTGAGGATATTTCATGCATCTGTACATATTGTAGAATCTTCCATCTAATTTTACTTTCGAAGGCAGGGATATTGAAGGCTGCATCATTTTGATACCTGTAAACAAAAGCACATGTGCCCAAGTAGATCAGACACACTCAGTGACATACATTGCACACAGGTGCATTGCCTTTCATTCACCCAATAACGTACCCATATACTATATCTATTCTACCCTGTTTTCTCTCTTGTGCTCCCATCTCTCCTCGAGAGTCCATTTACAGTGGTACCTCGGGTTAAGTACTTAATTCATTCCGGAGGTCTGTTCTTAACCTGAAACTGTTTTTAACCTGAAGAACCACTTTAGCTAGTGGGGCCTCCTGCTGCTGCCGCGCTGCCAGAGCACGATTTCTGTTCTCATCCTGAAGCAAAGTTCTTAACCCGAGGTACTATTTCTGGGTTAGCGGAGTCTGTAACCTAAAGCGTATGTAACATGAGGTACCACTGTATTGTAGTCTTTTAATATTGAAACTGGAAGGTTTTCAACGGAAATATGTTATTAATGTTATGAGTCACACTGGGGATTTTGGTAAAAAAGCAGTATACAAATCTAAAAAGAAATACAATACATAATTGATTCCAATCCTTAACGCAGCTGCAGGAGCAGCATAGTATTTAATGTATTTTTAATATTTTGTTGGAAGCCACCCAGTGGCTGGGGAAACCCAGCCAGATGGGCCGGGTATAAATAATAAATTGTTGTTGTTGTTGGTAGATTTTACAGATCGGTGGCAATATGGACACAGGGTTTTCTCTCTATGCTTAGCGCGCCTGAGCTGGCAGAAGAACCAGAGCTCTCATTGGGCTGCACTCTGGTCCCTTTCCCCTTCAGGAGCTGCAAATGCGCTTTCATCTTGCGGCCACTTAAAAAAAAAACAAAAGCCATTCGAACCGGCCCCCCAACTACAGCAGCAAGCATGCTCGAGGGCGCCACCATGGCAACTTCCGAACCGCCCCCACCCCCAGTTGCACGCATGCGCCGTGGAGCTTCCCCCCCCAACACAAAACCTCCCTTTCACCCAGTTCGCGGCGCGAGGCCTTTCCTTTCTGCCCGTCACTTTCTCAAAACCCCGCCTCATACGCCAGACGGCCCGAGCGCCGATTGGCCAGCGATTTCCCGCTTCCTTCTTCCCCTTTGACAACCCGCCATTTTGAAACGTTGTTGATTTTTATTTTTTTTTCCTGGGGAAGAGTGAGCAACAGCCTCACGTCTGGTCCCGCCCCTCTCCTTAAGTCTCTACCAGCCGCTGCTCTTGTTACCTGAGGGGTGGTGTGTGTTTTTTTCCTTTTATCTTTTTTTTCTCTCTTTTTTAAGAAATACCGTGGCTGTCCGCCATCGCTGCTGCTGGCACTTTCTCAGAAGTGCCCCGAGGTGCCCGTCTCGCGACGAGGTGGGTGTTCCGTTGCTCCCGGGATAACGGTCGAAGGCGAGGTCCTAACGGCCTGGGTGGCGGTTTCGAACGCCCAGGAAGCGACGTTTGCCGCGCGCAGCCCGCTCTGTGGAAACGGTTAAGGCGGCAGGGAGCCTCCTTGCTCGGAGCCTGACAGGATTTCTGTTCCCTCCGCCCGGCCTTGACGTCTCTTCAGCGTTTCCCGCCGGAATCCTCTCGCCTGACATTATTGCCCTTGTGGGGGGCTTAACCGTTTACTTATAGTGAGGGGCAGATTGAACACGGAGGGGGAGGGATGAGGGCTACCTCTCTTTCTCTGTCTTCTTCTGCCTCGGTCCCGAAAACCCCGGAGCTTATCAATGCTTAAGGAAGAGATGGTTGGAGCATGGAGTCACGTTTGTTTTGCCAGCGGGATTCTTTCAAAATGTTCCGTTTTGCTCGGAGTTTCTGTCGTGCTAAAGCAAAAGCCAACGGAAACCCAACAACAACAACCCTTATTCCAAAAACGTCACTGCTTTAGTTTGTTTTAGGAAGAAGAAAGTACAGCAGTCCTAGAAAGACCATCATGAGTTTATGTTCGGGTGCATAAAGTGGTTTCCGTGTGCTGGTGGTTTTTTATAGGTGTATGTAAAAGTTTAAATAGAAACTTCACATAATGGGGTGAAAAACAGTACAGTTACTGTCTGCTGCATGTTTTGTTTTGACCTCTGGGTGGGCTTCAAATATTTTTGGTTGAAGTGGGGATATGATCCAAGTTAGTGTTGGTGCATGGAAACATAAGACAGTTGTCATTCTACTACATACCTTATTTATGGGGCATCAAATTATGCCAGCACCACACACTATTAACATAATGTGTGATCGTGTAGGATAGCAGATTTCCAAGTTGTTTGGATTGTTTACCTCCTTCCTTTTGTGAAATCTTGTTAAAAAGACATGCCTTGTTCTGTTTAAGTCACTTGGGACCTTTATAACTAGGAATCCATGTTGAAACCCAAAGCTCAAAATAATTTATGCAAAGTGTATACAGTTTATTTTGCAAGCACATGTTCAGCTTGCATGCTTTAGTCAGTGTCCAATATTTGCATACTTCTGAACTTGGCCCCCAGAACTATTTCACTGGATTACAGGTAGTAAGTGTGGGTGTAAAAGCGTGTGAAGACCATGAGGAATAAGTAGCCATACAGATCACAGGAACTTGACTCTTTCCTTCTTCAGATGCTGCCTGTATTTTTATGTCATTAAAACTAGTTTTTAGAAAGTTTCTTTTTAACAAAGGAGGCTATAGCTAGAGTTCTGTAAAATTGCAGAGGATTAAACACTGCTGTGTATAATAAGTTGTATGGGGGGAAATTCCTTCTCAGAAGAAGCAGTTGCTTACTCCCAACTTCCGTAAATGTTTTTTCATTTGTCCTTCAGCCCTAGCTTTTACTTTGCGGCATATTTATTAGCCATATGTTGTATCTGATACATAAGGCAGTTGATGTAAACGTATGTAAAACAGTCACACAGCTGTTAATAATGTGGTATATGAGAACTTGCTGTTAAGGAGAATTCCTTTCTATGTTGCAAGAATGATGGAAGGGCACACGATCAAATGTTATTTTATATCAAAGTCATATTGACATTATATTTCCCCTGTGTTTTCATGCAGAAGAACCAACCATGTCATCTGTAACTGAAAAAGATGGTTCACTGTCTGCTGAACAAACAGAAGAAAGAGAACCGGAAACTGAGGACAAAGTTGAAGATAGTGAAGAAGAGGAGGAGGACGAGGAGGAGGAGGAAAAAGGTAGAAAAACGCTAATGTGAAGGAACACTAGAACTTGCACTAAGCTAAATATGTAGGTCAAGATCAAAAAGCCTGTATGTGCAGCAGGACATTTTAGAAAGCTCTCCAGATGTAGTCCCTTGCCCCCATCCAAGCAAAAACACTCTAGAATGGAGTCCAACATAATGTGAAGAGCTGCAGCTGGAAAGAAAAGGCACTTTCCCCTCAATGTCCAGGATCAGATGGCACTGGAGGTGAAACATTTTTACGGATGCATTTATGGAAAATTAGTTAAAAATCTTTGAGTATTCTGTAAAATTATATGCGCACTCAGTTTTTAATAATGATAATAAAAAATGATAGCTCTTCTAACTGAGATCAAACTGTAACCTTCTGAGAAGATGTTTGGGTTGCTTTTTCTCTAGTAATTTAGAGCATTAATAAGTTATGGGCAGCTCTGCAGAGAGTACAGATGTGCTTGGGGCTCAAAAAAAGGTAGGAGAGCCAAGAAGTACAAGTAGGATAAAGTGGACAGTTTTGTATAGGTGATGGAGAATGAGCACTTCTTCACCTTGCTCTTCTTTTTATATAGGAACAGCCATCTGTTTGTATAAACTTTATGTTGCATGTGAGTAAGGTTTTAAACGCACCTAGGTTACATGTTTTGTTTATTTACTTGTATATTAGGCAAAATGGTGAGTTTAGTATTTGGAAATCAGTAATCTGGTTTGATAGTCATTTTACAGTCTTTATACGTATATATTACTGGATTGTAAGCTTTAGATAATTAGAGTTTAAATAGTTCTGTGTATAAATAAAGGTGACCTGGGCTGTTTCTCTTCCTCATTGTGTTTTGCATTATTCCAGTTCTGGTGGTTACATCCTTTGTTTCAGGGTTCAGATATTGAAAAGTATGATGAGTGGCTTGCTGATACTATTCCTATCTAGTTTCTCAATTTTAATTAGAATCTGTGTAGACATGTTTGTTCATAGAGGGACTAGTTTTTTGAGGTCAATACGTATTTTATTAACATATACTTTCTGTGGGAAATAGCAAATATTTCTTGTTAGTTGGAGAATGAGGAATGAAGTAGTGTCAGTCAGGTGTGTATGTAAAGTCTCCTTTCCAGAGCCAAGCTTGAACACTTGTTCATAAGTTGCCATTACAACGCTTCTCAGTTACAATCCTTCACAGCGCTTGGGGGAGGTTGCGTTTTCTTACATGACTAGAGAAGGGCTGTTGTAGATTTATTTTAACAAGTAAAATAAGTACAACATTTAGTGAACCTTCAGAAATATTCCAGCCTGGAATTCCCGGTTTCAGAGTGAAAATTGCCACAGGTGTGGTGGCAGATCTGTAGATCTCCATGGCAGATCTGTAGTCCAACCCTAATTTGCTACAGTTTTGGGTGTTCCCAGAATGTTTCTTAGAATATTAAATATGTACTTTTGATCTATAGGTCTGTTTGTTCTATATGGTAACTAACTGTGTTTCAAAATTTTATATATAATTGTCTATTTCAGAAAAGAGTCTCATTGTTGAAGGAAAAAGAGAGAAGAAAAAAGTAGAAAGATTGACCATGCAAGTTTCTTCATTACAGAAAGAACCTTTTACAATTACACCAGGCAAGTTATTTTTTGCATACTGTATATTGAACATGAGTTATCTTTACATGTTTTTAAGTAGCAAGTACTTAGAACTCATCTTGTTATAAATAAAAATAATACCAATTTTATTATTTATATGCCTCCCATCTGATTGGGTTGCATTGGAGCCATTATATCAAAATGTTGAAATTATTGTCTAAATTTAATTCAACACTTGACTGCCTTTCAAGCAGAACCATGTTAGGTAATCTTAAGGAGGACCCATACAATAAATATCCACAGCCCCTGTCAAAAAATTATACAACAATACCAATCATTTAAATATATATGACTGATAACTATAACCACCTCATAAGTGTAATCTAGTAACTATTAGTAAGCATTAATGTTGTTAAATAGACTAATGTAATACATTTTCCCTTTCAGGAAAGGGGCAAAAACTTTGTGAAATTGAAAGAATACAGTACTTTTTAAGCAAGAAGAAAACAGATGAACTTCGAAATCTGCACAAACTTCTATACAACAGACCAGGCACAGTAAGCTTAGAAAACACTATCAAATTTGTTTTGAAAATGTCATGAAATATAGAATGGCCTTGTTTCTGAGGGCTGAGACTCTTTGAAGTCCTAAGATGTAAATAAATTCCATTTAAATCAGTGGAGTGGGCTTTCCAATAGCTGGTTTGTATGTGAAGGGACGCGGGTGGCACTGTGGGTAAAACCTCAGTGCCTAGGACCTGCTGATCGTATGGTCGGCAGTTCGAATCCCCGCGGCAGGGTGAGCTCCCGTCTTCGGTCCCAGCTCCTGCCCACCTAGCAGCTCGAAAGCACAATTAAGTGCAAGTAGATAAATAGGTACTTCTTTATAGCGGGAAGGTAAACGGCGTTTCCGTGTGCTGCGCTGGTGCCGGCTCGCCAGAGCAGCTTCGTCACGCTGGCCACGTGACCCGGAAGTGTCTCCGGACAGCGCTGGCCCCCGGCCTCTTAAGTGAGATGGGCGCACAACCCTAGAGTTGGACACGACTGGCCTGTACGGGCAGGGATACCTTTACCTTTACCTTTATGTGAAAACTACATTTCCAGGCCTTACTTGTGCTTCCTGGAATTATTAATTATATTATCTTTTTTCTTTGAGCTTTTGACCCTATACAAAGGGTATTTGAAGCTCCCATCTGTTCAAAAACAATTTGCCATGTGGTTGTTACAGTGGAAATAAAGTGAATCCAAATAGCTCTTTGCCTTACAAAGCTAGATGTAGTCATTTGGATCTTATCCAGTTGACTTTGGAATGGAGTCTTTATACTTTAATTTGTCCACACACCCCATTTGCATATTCATTTTTTTCTCAATAAACCTAAGATTGATAAATGTAGAGTCTGCTGGTGCTAGAAGTTACTGGGACAATCCTGTCTTTGCTCAGGGTCTTAAGCCTGTTTTTGATTCTCACATTCCATCATTGTTTTGTTTGAAATTGCTGCTAAAACAAGTGGCCCTGTAACAAAATATTGCATTGTGTAGTGCTCCTGTTCAGGGTTGCAGCCACATCACTTTCCAGGAAACTCCATTTTATTCTCCCTCAGATTTGCATTCTTCTTCCACCACCACACCTCCCAGTGGTCAGCATTCTATGGTTACTGGGTTGTTTTGGAGTCTGCTTTTGCGCGCACACACACACGTTTGCATGTAGACCTTGGTTTTCCCAAGCCTGCTGATACCTCCCTCTTGGGCATTAATGATACCATTTTGACTACATTAAAATCTACAAGAAGAATTATTTCGCTAAGGGCTTTATCCAGCACTGCACATGTGGACTTCTGCTTCCACAAGGACACTTGAGCTTCCTTCCCTCCTGCACCCCCCTAAAATCTGCTCTGGGTTGTCCTCCAACCCTCTGGAGCAGATTTTAAGGCCATGCAGGGGGAGAGAAGAAATTGAACTTGTTGAAATCAAGTTTGTTCTTCTCATGCATAGAAAGGGTTATATACATAGGAAATAATAGGCTTTCTAATATACTTTGTCTATTACTATTCTAACATTTTTATTTGTAAAATGCTTAAGCTTATCTTGGTTATGAAGAGCAAAATTGCTTTATGAACTGCTTTTTAGATACTTTAATTACCTGTATAATTTGTCATTTGAATCCAAATCTGTCTATATAGAAAATAGCTTCTATACAACATATTCCATACAAACTTACCAATATTTCAGTACATATTTTTACTTAGTGTTTTTTTTTTAAAAAAATGGTGTACCTTTTGTTTCTCATGAATGTGATTATTTGCAGCATGTAGCAGCTTGCTGTCTTACAGAAATTGGGGGAGGTTCTTCATGAAAAATTCCTTATCAAATAAGGGTATATGAGCTATTTTAACATTTGCTCTTATTTATTTCATACATAATTAGGTAGTTATATTCAAAGGTGAGCAAAAATTTATGTGCTAATCTTGTAGCCTTGTTTATAGGCTACAAATTTGCAGTGCTCCTTCAGCGGCAACTTGATGTTCACTGTGCTATCTGGCTGAGCACCCTTTCCAGCTTTACCTTTGAATTGATTCCATAATTACCATGTGTCAGAAGATCACAACTGCCTCAACAATGCAGGGTCACTTTCCTCTCTTTCCTTACTGTACTGCACTGTGGTCTTCAAAGATAGGAAAGTGTTGCCTAGGTAACTGGAAGACTCTTCTGAAAAATGGTGATCATTGCAGCTGCAAATAGTCAGAGAAGCAACACATTTGAGGTAGACTCAGTTTGTTTTTGGAAAATGTTGCATCCTGTTTCTCTTGAATTTTCTGTTGACAAAAACTTGTTCTAAGCCCTAGTTGAACTGCTTTGGATCAAGACCTGCTTGGTATAATGCAAATACCGCTCTAAAATGCATGTTATTGTGTTCTGTTTTAGGTTGCTTCATTAAAGAAGAATGTGGGCCAGTTCAGTGGCTTTCCATTTGAAAAAGGAAGTGACCAATATAAGAAAAAGGAAGAGATGTTGAAAAAGTAACATTTTAAAACTTTTTAGTATGATCAAGTTTCATTATTTATGTTAATACATGCATTTTAAGTCTTGAGCAGAGCAACTGCTTCAAGCCCTGTTTTCTATCCCTGCACATTTCAGTAACTTCAGTGTATAAGTATTCTATTTCAAACCATATCCATAAACATTACTGAAGGATAGTTTTATATTACACATGTGAACATTTTATGTCTAAAATGAATGGGTTTACTGGTGCTGAATTGTTTCTAATTAACTACTTAGTTGAAGATACAAGTGAGTATCTTGTTCAATAAAATATTGCTATTTTCATGCACAAACTTGAGGTATGGTCTTGTGAAATTTAAGCACATAAATATTGGTGATTTTTCTAATAGTTGAGTTACATATACTTAATTTTCCCCCTTGAAATGAAAAGCACTTAAACGTGCATACCTTTGGCTAAATTGTGCCCCCAACATTTAATTTAAACTTAAAATTCTCTGCCACCTTAATATTTGTGCAGTACTTTTGTAGAACTTAAATTTATCCAAAATAAATTTGCAGTTATAAACAGTATACAAGGAATACTGTATTTTGTGATGTGTTTTAAGATATTCAGAATCTGTGGTTGCACATGTGGCAATGTCTTTTTCCTCCTGGCAGTTGGTATTTCCAGTTTCCATTATAGTGCAATTTCCAGCACTTCCCTCTATGGAGAGGGCTAAGCTGCTACCAGTGTACTTAGGCTGACTTGCGGTAAAGATGGCAACCCATAGAAGCTGCCCTTCCTTCCATTATCACACAGACTCTTCTAGACAATGGTGGTATAATCATGTTGGTAAATAGGGGTTGGGTGTAACTTCTGAAGGGTGAATTTTATTCCTGAGGGCCTGCACAGGTTTCTCAGTTGTTGCACCATTGATCTTTGCGTAAACTATAAAAGTTATACTGTGGCTTCTTTCTACTGACAAAAAATTGAGAAGGTGTTTAAATAAATGAATCCCTATACCCTTTGAACTCTATCTTTGAATTCTGTCCTTAGCTGTAAAATATTTCCTACCTGCCTGGTTGGTATTTCTAGTTTTATTATAAGTACTGTTTTTATAAGACGGGACATGCAATCATTGAAGAAATATTGTCAAAATGTCAATTGTATTTCTGTGGTTTGTTTAATTTTTGTGAGTTGCCTTGAGTTTTGAAAAAATCAAAAAGTGGAGTATAAATAATAAATTCATCAATTGTATGCTTGTAAGATATATTTGAAAGCGCAGGTAGTCAACTAAACTATCTCTTTGCTCCTGTGTATTAAGATCAACTTTTATCAGCTATGTTTAATAAAGGGTATTTCTCTCTAGGTACAGAAACGCAATGCTGAAAAGTATATGTGAAGTTCTTGATTTGGAAAGATCAGGAGTTAATAGTGAACTGGTAGCCAGAATCCTAAACTTCTTAATGCATCCAAAACCTTCAGGCAAGGTAAGACAAGAAATAATAATGAAGCTATATTTAAATAACATTTATCATCTTTGTGGTGATCGTGCTTTTTATGTAGAGTTGCTATTGCTGTCCCACGTCAAACAGTTGTTGAGTTTTGTGTGGCTTGCCCCACCAAAAAATCGCATGTATGCTTTCCTTGATTCATATATGCTCTTGAAGATGTAAGTAACATGACTGCAATTCTATTAAGCCACTAGTGAACATCTTATTAGGTTCTTTATTATATATTATATATTATATGTTATATGTTGTTCTTGTGGAAAATAAGAGCGATGGAAGAAGGCAGTCAAATAGAACAAAGGCAGAGCTCAAGGGGAAAATGAACAGTAGCATTCTCCTTACAAGGAGTACTACAAGATCACTAGGTTTTGATTGCACGTTCGTATCTCTTCTGAGGTTCTTTATACAGAGACCATGCCTAGCAGCTATTAAACATTTGTTACAGCTGAGGCCCTTTTAAAAACAAATATGCAATTTCTATTGAACGGTGTATATGAAAACACAAGTTTTCTTCCACGAGTTTTGAGAATGAGGCATTCAACCTGGAGTAAAAAGCTCAATAACAAATTATGTTCTCATTGCCTTACAGTATTAGGCAATATTACCTAACAATTTATTAAAAATGGAAAAGCGATGTCTCTGAATTTTGTGTTTCTGCTTCTCTGGAAAAGACAGACACCAACAGTCAGCGAGGCTGGCATCTGAAAACAAACAAAGAAAAAGATGTCTTTATTTATAGCACTGCCAGGAATACTGCAATAAGACTCTTCAAATGGGGAGTGAAATCCTTCCTGAGCTTGTCACTGCTTTCCAGAATTTTCCTCTGGAACCACATTTGTGGAAGGTATCACCCATATATTTGGCATCAAACATGGCTCCTGTCATGGGAAACAAAAACTCAATGGCAACATTGCACTTGCCAGTCTTCCATATTCAAGCTGCTGATTGATAGCTAAAATAATAAGTGGAATCTGCAAGAAAACATTGGAAGTGCTGTTGTGCAATTCCATTCCCCCTCATTGGGCTATTTTGGGAGGATGTTCCCCTACTAAAGATCTTAAAATGAAGGATGGTATATAAATAAACAACTTTAACCCCCCCCCCAATAAAAAACTCAACAACTTTTGTGGCAACTCTAACTTATGCAAACTTTGGAGTCCCTCCAGATCTGCTAGTTCCTCCATATTCTACAGGTATGATACCGTTTTGGCTACATAAGAAATGGAACTCACAGTATGACCATCTTAAATAGAGGAAATACCTTCAATTGAATCATTATCCTTAAATAATACATGTATGTAATGTCTATAACTTCATTCTAAAAGAAACCTGTAATCTCATGGTACCTTTTCAAAATGACCATAGTGAAGGATAACACTTTGAAGGTGGTTAAGGTCTAAGCAATTACTTATCCCCCATAAAGTCTTATAAATAAATAGATAGTGAGTTTTAAAACTATTTTGTTGTTTGAATTGCCTCAATTTTCAATATTTAATAGCCATTGCCAAAATCCAAGAAAACACCTAACAAAAGTGGGAAAAAGGAACGCAGTAGCTCTGGAACGGCACGGAAAGGCAAGCGCACTAAATGTCCTGAGATCCTGTCAGATGAATCCAGTAGTGAGGAAGATGAAAAGAAAGAGAAAGAAGAATCATCTGAAGAAGATAAAGAAAGTGAAGAGGAGGTAGGACCTATTTGCAAACTATCCATGTTGAAGGCCAGCTACAGTAGGCTCTCTGATTTGCTTAAAGGGCATTGAGCTGGAGATGATAGGATTATAGAGAAAAATATTTTCATTCCATAGACCTATTGACTTTTAAGTTATTTGCTTAGTGATCAACAGACTTAAACTTGAAAGTAGTGACTAGATGCTGATAAAGTACAAAGACTTGTTTGCTAGAGGTGTGGATAGGAATGTACCACAGGTTCATTGTTCTTCGCATAATTACTTGTTATTTTAGGGACAAAAATGCTTGGTGCTCACCTCAAACAAAGGTACAGTTCTCAACAGAACTAGCTAACGCCTTTCAGCCTCACACCTTCATTATCCATTGCAACCTTACAGTGACAGCATACTAGCAATGGGACACTGTCACTATCTGCTGATGGCTTTGGGGGGGGGATGACAGGCCAAACTTAGCCAGTTCACCACCTTCACTATATAATGCAAGGTAACTTTTTGTATCCCTGCAAAAGCAGAAAGGCATGTTCTCTTAAAATGCAGGGGCATTATTAGACCTAGAGAGAAATAATGCAGTTACAAATAGCTTGCATGTGTATTTTGGCTTTGCTGCAAAGAGTGCTTTCTAGCAATAAACTATGCTTTAGCAAGAAGCTTCATAGTGTTAGGAGTGGTTTATATTGTAATAGACTTTGATGCTCTCTTTATCACACCACAGCCACCTAAAAAGTCATCCAAAAAAGAAAAACCCAAGCAAAAGACAGCTGTGAAAAGCAAAAAGGGCACAAAGAATGCTTACGTCAAGAAAGCAGATAGCAGCACAACCAAGAAGAATCAGAACAATTCCAAAAAAGGTGAACCTATCTTTCTGGGGTCCTGCAAGCAGACAGGGACAAGAACAGAAGAGTATATACAAATACAATTATACATACTTACATAAAGGGGGGGGGGCATAAAGATGGATGCTTTGTAACAAAGACAGAAAAGTGAATGGAAGAATGTTTGACAGCAGGGCATTGTGGTAGAATGTTGGGAGGAGTGAGAGCAAGCGGCAGGTGAAGAGCGTCGGTTGAGAACAACAGTTTAAAAAGAGTGGCTGAAGAGACGAAATGAGAGGAAAGAAATGGTTAGAGTTAGCATGGCTTTTAAGGAGAAGAGAGTTTTGTTAAGATAGGGCATTAGAACTGAGGGTTCTATATTAAGCGGCTGCTTTTTCTAGGTATTATGTTCCCTAATATATGTTTTAACTGCCTGTTCTGGTCTGGGTGGATTTTAAGGTTAATATACATCACCCTTCATACCTTGTGTGCATGCACTTAATCATAGAAAGCCTGGACTCAGTAGAGTAGCTAAGTGATTGATTTAGTGACCTCCCTGGCTTTGTAGGGACCCCAGGGAGGAGGTAGGTGGCAACAATGGTGAAATGGCCAATGGTTTTAAGGGAGCAGGAGACCTTTAGTGGTAGGTAGGTAGAGTTGGGAGATCAAAGGTAACAAATAGGGGATATGCTGGGATATGTGAGCAGAGAGAAGGGAAACCACAACCCCATAAATAGTTTTTGAAACTTCTCTCCATTTCCAAAGAAGCTTGCTAGCTGGTCTTGGCAGCTGTCATTTGAAAAGCCCAAGTTCAAAAGTGCTTGAACACAACTAAGTCATTCAGTTTTTTGGTCCAGGTGAAAATGTTTAAGTGGAAAGAAATCATTATCCACATTTTAATTGAAAAATATCTTTACATTTAGAAAGTGAGTCAGAGGATAGTTCGGATGATGAGCCTTTAATTAAAAAGTTGAAAAAGCCACCTACAGATGAAGAGCTGAAAGAAACAGTGAAGAAGCTTCTGGCAAATGCAAACCTAGAGGAAGTTACAATGAAACAAATTTGTAAAGAGGTACAGATTTATGACATTAGTTTTCCACTTTCGTTGTTTTGCTTGCAGTTTACAGCAGTAATGTGGGTTTTTCTGGAAAGTTTTCCTTTGCAAATTAGGGAAATTTGGAAAACTCCCTGTGGCCCTAAAAGCAGGAATGAGGAACCTTTTTCAGCATAAGGGCCATATTCCGAGTGGGGAACCTTCTGGGGGCCACTTGCCAGCGGTGGATGGTGCAATAGATGTAATTTTATATTTGTACAAAAGTATAGGGTACAGTCTGTCCAAAGAAAATTCAAAGGCTTCTGCTCATATATCTTGATCCAGGCAAGCAAGGGACATTATAACATTTCAAGGACACATTCAAAAAAACTGGAGGAAGATGTGGTCTGGGGAGAGTAAATTGGAGATACCTGAGGAATGATCTCATTTGCCATGTTAGTTTTCCTTGTACAGTGGTACCTCGGGTTACAGACGCTTCAGGTTACAGACTCCGCTAACCCAGAAATGGTACCTCGGGTTAAGAATTTTGCTTCAGGATGAGAACAGAAATCGTGTGGCAGTGGCACAGCGGCAGCAGGAGGCCCCATTAGCTAAAGTGGTGCTTCAGGTTAAGAACAGTTTCAGGTTAAAAATGGACCTCCAGAACGAATTAAGTTCTTAACCCGAGGTACCACTGTACTGCATTTTATATAGACACGAAACTGCCAACCTTGCCTAATGTTGATTTGCAGTTGGTATCCATTAACTGCTACTTTCACATTGTTAATTATCTGAAGAAAGATGAAGCGGTGAAGATTTGTCTCCCCCCACCCCCATCACTGGTTTGCAGTTAGAAACCTTTAGAGTCAAATGTAAAAATGCATGCACATTTCATAAATTATTATGCTTTCTTGTTGGTGCAGGAAGAAGCAAGTGAACTCAGTTTATGCTGTCTGTTTTCCTAGGGGGCAGTCATAATCCCATTATCACAGTATGGTATAATTATACTAAACGTAGTAAAATATATTTAGGTTAACCCCTGAAAGATAACTAGCATAGGTCCCATGTCACCCCCTAGTTTCTCCAGAGCCTGCTTTGCCTCCAAGGGCTCAGGGCAGGGCAATAAACAATCCCTATTCTGTCCTTGCAAAAAAACTGTGAAGGTTAGACTGAAAAACTGTGAGTGATCTAAGGGTTCTTCAAGGTGGATCAGAGAACTGACTCTGGGTCTTCTTAGTCCTAATTTTGACACAAAAGCGTCTATTTGGATATTATATCTACCTTTTATACCTCCCTTGCAATATCAAAAGTAAAGGGAGATGCTTCAATTTAATAAACAAGCAATCTCTCCATTCTGGTACTCACATTTAAATTGCAAAAGTTATACAGTGGTACCTCAGGTTAAGTACTTAATTTGTTCTGAAGGTGTGTTCTTAACCTGAAACTGTTCTTAACCTGAAGCACCACTTTAGCTAATGGGGTCTCCTGCTGCTGCCGCGCCGCTGGAGCCCGATTTCTGTTCTTTTCCTGAAGCAAAGTTCTTAACCTGAAGCACTATTTCTGGGTTAGCGGAGTGTGTAACCTGAAGCGTGTGTAACCTGAAGCATATGTAACCCGAAGTACCACTGTATTAGACACTTCTACATGCATAGTGAGAGTCAGGTTAGAGAACAGAAATATTTGCAAGTAAGTATAAGTCTTTATGTTACGTTGGAAAAATGGAGTGGAGTCAGACATGACATATAAAGAATATGGTTAACTATGCTTTGAATATTTGACTTCTGTGGTGCAAACTGGGGGAGGGAACAATTTTAATGAGGTTTTAAAAAGCAGCCTCCCCAAATGCAGTAGTCCCAATCCAGATTCTTACCTTTCATGCCTGCTCTTAATGTATTTTAAAAACTAATGTGATACTGTTTGTGGTACAACCAGTTTGACCCTTAGTCATTGGGAGAATGTTTGGAATGTACTGTTTGACTTACCTTTGTGTTAAATTGGTTGTTACAGGTGTATGAAAGCTATCCCAGTTATGACTTGTCTGACAGAAAAGTCTTCATCAAAAAGACTGTGAAAGAGGTAAATACTTGATCAATGAAATATCATGTGATGATCCAAATATTAAAAGCTGCTCTTTAAATTTGGAAATGTTGGGTACCTAGGAAGATCTCAGTTCCTGAAATTCCACCCAAAGTTTACTCATTTATTATGCTTAGTTTCAACTCAATAAATTTAAAGTAACTTTAAGATAGTCCCCCTTATCTAACGTTTCACAGTGTACCCTTAAAGGCCTGTAGTCCATCCTTAGCCATAATTACTTGGAAGTAAGCCCCATCAATTCCCCTGGAACTTCCTTCCAAGCAAGCTGTTAGAATGGCAGCCCTAGCAATGTGTTTGTGGGAAGTGGGATTTACAAAGTAGGTTAAAGATTAAAAGTACACAAACTCTTCTCTTTTTAGCTCATTTCATGATCTAATGGGAAGAAAACGAATGCTGCAGACTTGTTCCCGTGGATTTAAATATTTTACAAACACCAGCAAAACCTTTTTTTAATTTTTGTTTTGTTTCGCCCTTTTGGGTGGGCATAACATAGTATTTAGTCAGGGATGATTCTACTGGCTTAATGTTCTGAGTGTTAATGGAAATTACTTTAACTTTTAAAAATTGCATTTAATGCAGTTCTTAGGTTTTTGCATGGCCATCAATGTTCCCTGCTTTTACTTTGTACATCATGGAATTTCTTTGTACAAGCAGATTTAATATAGCTATTGTAGGTTTTAGTGCATTGTAATGTAGAGAATTTTTTAAAAATCAGTTGATACGAAAACTGTTGTATCTGTATGTACACATGCTAAGACTGTCAAATACTGCAGTATTGGGCATTACTTTTAATTTGAATACATACCATTCATTCAGGAAGAAGTCACATGTCCTGATCATGAATGCTCTAAATTATGTTATACTATCTTGCATGTGTAAGATATCTGAGAATTGTGAAGAGCATAGTAACTTGCAAATTGTTATTTTTGTACTTTTAAAAGCGTTCTGTTTGTATATATATGCTTAAAAACAGGTTGTCGGGTTTTTTTAAAAAAATCAGTGTGTTTTAGAAGATTTATGACCAGTGTCAGTGTTCAGGAATGAGGCTGAAATTAATTAGGAAACAAGTTTAACTAGCATTTAAAAAGATGGTGTTTCTTGCCTTATAAGGGAATAATTGCACTCATATTTTTCAGTGTTTAACTTGCTAGAGTGGACTACAGCTAATTTTGTTCCAAAGGCTTGACATGATACCCTACACCAAAGGGTGACAAACCTCTACCCTGTTGGTCTAATTAGGTCCAGCAGGGGACTACTTCCAAATTATGCCCACTTGCCCAGCCCCACACATAACTGATGTCAAGTGGGAGGCAGGTAAAGTGTAGCCTTCACTTTGAAGTACATTTCCCAACAGTTCTATTGAGCCTACA
The DNA here is from genome assembly GCF_964106645.2 of Podarcis pityusensis. Taxonomy (NCBI): domain Eukaryota; kingdom Metazoa; phylum Chordata; class Lepidosauria; order Squamata; family Lacertidae; genus Podarcis; species Podarcis pityusensis. The sequence continues at coordinate 60,602,529 of NC_138031.1, forward strand.
TACTGAAATAAATACATAGGAAAAACCAAAACAGCTTTGAGAATTGCAGTAAGTATAAGAATCTTCTCTGAAGGTATGTGAGCTAAGTTCATATGCAATTTTTGGTGTTCAGCTGTTCTAGAATCCCTATAAAATCAAGCTCCCTTATGGTAAGGAATAACTTAACGATCTTTGTGGTATCCACTGGACAGGTTTCCTGTGTCTGTATCCAAAATTAGGCTATGTTGATAAATGAATAGGTGTTTAAATGTATTAATAGACACCTGCTGCTTTGATTCAGTGTGAGCTTTGAAATTTAAAACCTCAGTTTTGCAAACAATTGTTCATGAAGTTTTATTTAATGAAAAGTTTCATGAAACCTTTTGTTAATGTGCACACATGATCATGACTTAAAGCTCTCAATAAATGCCAAACAAGTATGTGTCATAATGTGAAATGTAACTAGCCCCCTCCATTACTGTATTGATTATAAGTTCTGCTAATGTATTGTTCAGGAGTCAAAAGTCACAGACCTATGTTCTGAAACTAGTCGGCAACTAGTAAGTTGATCAATCTATCATTTTTACTGCTTTCTTTGCATGTGATCCTTTATATTAAGGCTGAGTGTAACTAAGTTTTGTATTCAATAAATGTCTTTAAGAAAAATGTATATTTTGATATTTTAATACATGTACAGTAAAAATATGATACAGAAACAAAGGTGCCTGTTGTGTATCACCTTGCTTTATAAGATACAAGAGTATTCCAAACCCAAATGTTGAGGCGTAATCTGTGCTAGAGGTGTGAACACATCAAACCCTTACTTAACCTTGAGTAGATGTATGGAACAGGCAGTGACCGTTTTATGTGTGTCCGATTGATGCACAAACTCCCAGAAGTGGCAGATGAGCTGTGGCAATGGATGTGATTGCATGGTATTTAAGGCCCAGTGGGCCTGAAGTGATGGCCTGCTAGGCTGGGAACAAGTGTGGAAGGCAATTTCAGAATTATTGCCACCTTCTTCCATCAGATTGGAAGGAAGTGAACTTTGCTGAGGAGTATTGCTGCCATCTGACATGGAATCTTTGCCTGTTCCAGGAAATGTGGTTGGCCCTAAAGTCTGTTCCCTCTAGCAGAATACTATTGCTTTGAAAGGATCGTCAGAAAGGAGCAGTGGAGTAGACATTTGTCATCCTAGTTAATAACTGAAGTAATTGTTTTGAGACTGACATCCTCTGCATTTTCCAGGAGGCGATGAGTTATAAATCCATATAAAATGCATTTTAAGTACATGGGTACAGTTTGCCTTTACTATTTGATTAGAAATTAGCAACACAACTGACTTAGCATTTTCCAGTTTATTACATTACCAATAAGTCACTTTGAACATCATGCTCCACAGCAAGGAGATTTTTCCCCCTAGATGTACAAGGCATAAGTTGTATATACACAATAGAAAATGACCATGCTTAAAAAATAAGCTTCACATGATTATTTTTTAATTCTTTGGGATCAATTGTTCAAAGTGAACCCATCAACTCTGACATTTTTAAATAAATGTAAAAAAAGTAGTTTCCATATCTTAACTAAGCTTTTTCTTTTTATGGACAACAGGTCCTGCTGTTTAAACACTTCTGTAATGTAATAATTTACAGGTACTTTATACAGTAAATGGTTTCACATTTACAGTATGACTCTTCATCTTGTCTTAATGCTGATTACTACAAAATCCTTACAGTCATGACTAATATCTCTGCTCAAACTCACGCCTTCAACTATTCCCAAGCACAAGTTTCCATTTTTAAATAAAAATTGCACTTCAGACAATAGCTAGATGCACCAACAAAATTAGTTTTAGATAGGGGCCAATTGGCTTATTTTAGCTAGGTATTCACATATTTTCAGTTTTTGAAAAGAAGAGTAAATGATGGGGGGAAATCAGCATTCCATTTTCATATTTTACATCTCTTACTATAAGCTCTCAGAGAGTTATACTTCCTATTAAGCAACTTAGTGAAATAATAGCAGTTCAACTATAAGAAAAGCTTGATGATTTCCTAACAGCATAACTTTTAAATCTTTCTCAATATGATGTTACAAAGTAAGATATTCAGGGCCATATATTATCATTATAGCAAAACACACAGGGGTAGTAATCACACATTTTCTGAGGCTTTCTTTAGAAAGTAAAACTGCCCATGCTTCCATATTGAAATTCCCACTATTATTTTTTCATAATGAAAAGCAAAAGTTAGCTGATTAATGAACTATGTGTATACATTAGTATCTTCAACTACTTAAAAGTGAATTATTTAGTTAAATCATCTTTTTCTTCTAGGTAATTTTTCACAACTATGGGTACAACCCAGCCTCATTAAGTATTTTCAAGTCTCACTGATTTCAGTCTACTTAAATCTCTCCCATTAAAATGAGGCTACATAATTTTAACCCTTCATAAAAAGTAATCATTTGACCTCATTTTTAAGCAAGAAAGTTGAACGGCTTGCTCAACTACGTGACCTTCAACATGCTTTCACAATTATATAAATGACTGCACCTACACAGCTGCTATGATTTAGAAATTTCACTGCACACAAAAAGGAAATGGCCACAAAACAAACATTTTTTTCTAGTCCATCTACATGATCAGCAAATACTAAGCCCTCATCCTAGTATACACATTAAGAGATGCTTTTGTGACATTTCCTCTGGGTAAGTAATGGTTAGGGTTGGTTTTAGATATCTTCTTTCATTAAAAAAAAAACACCAGCAAGCCCAATGATTGTGTACACTTCCAACAATTTAGTTTAAATAGAATACATTTTTCAAAACTTGATTGGAGTCACCTGCCATCTTGTTGACCCACTATCTGAAAACGTGGGTTATTTAACAGTCCTTGAAGCACATGTTTACCCTTTGACACATTTCACCCTTTGACAATATAAATCATCTATCTCAAATAGGTCACAAAAATGAAGTTCAGAGGTTAATGAGCTTGAATATCTGCTGGTAGTGTTTTTAAATAACAGTTCCTTTAGCATGCTGTGCTGATAAAACATCAACATCATGGAAAAGATGAAAAAAGTGGAAGAAAAAAGGATTGTCTCTTTAGGTACCAAAGAATTAAGCACCACTTGAGCAATAATAGTAACCCTGAAACTTGAATTTTGAATTTGAGGAAGTTGTTAAAAGAAAATCTGTAAACAGTAGTGTAGTATTCAAGATGCTGCTATTTTGCTTGCTTCTCGAACACCGCTCAAGTAAGCTCCAGTAACTGTCTGTGGGAAATGTCTGTTTGTGGCCTATTTAAAAAGAGAAACATAATGTGAGGAATTCTTATATGAACATAGAACTACACTCATCAGACACATAATATGTATAAACCAGGTTTCCTCACCCTTAGCCCACCAGATGTTTTGAGACTACAATTCCCATCATCCCTGTCCTGCTAGCTAGGGATCATGGGAGTTGTAGGCCAAAAAACATCTGGAGGGCCGAGGTTGAGGAAGCCTGGTATAAACCCGCACAGGAAGTGTCAATATCTATTCTACCAATGATATATATGAAATAGCCTACGTATCTATATCTTAAAAATAAATCACGAGCCACAATGGGTGTTTTATTCCATGTTGAGAAATTTTCATAGCAGAGATTATTATTTTGCCCAGTCACATACTACCACTGTATGTAGTATCCTGTGCCTCAGAGTTCCAGGAGAATCAACAGGAATATCATGGTGAATGTCTTCAGCAGCACAACAAAACCAGTTTCAACCCCACAAGCAAGGCCTGAAGTGAGATTGAAATGGCGCTTTGTGTGTGTGTGTAATATTAGTCCTAGGTATAATCCCCTACATAGGTTTTTTTTTCTGAAGAGTTGCTGCCACTCAGATGACTGAACAACCAGTCTAACAGCTGTTTATATTCTTAAAGGATCTGAAGTCCGATCAGCACACTAGCAACTAAATTTCACTGGTTTTCTGCAATGCTTCCTCAGAGACTGGATTGTAGCCAGTGCTAGTCCTACTCAGTGTAGATCCATTGAAGTAAGCATGGTTAATTTAGGCTTATTACGTAATTTCAGTGGGTCTATTCTGAATAGAACCTAAGTTGAACATACCCCTGAATACATTGCATCCTATTCTAGCTTGTAGCTTATTTTAGAAGAATTTGAATTCAATTTTTTTAGTGTACAAAATCAAGATCTCACCTCTCCAGCAAAAAATATTTTTCCTTGTATGTCTTCTGCTAGGATGTCATAAGCTTCACCGCTGCCCCCTGTCTTCACAAAACTATACGCCATTTGGATCCAAGGATCTTTGTTCCATCGTGTAACGAAGTACTTGACTGGGTCTGGCACTTCCTGGATTACAACAATAGGCAAAGAATTACTTATGAAATGCATACAACCCATCTGTGAACACATATATTCACCAGGTCAACACACACAGATGCTCTAAGTGACTGGTCACATGCTCTGAAGTTGTTCTGTTAAAGTCAATGGACAGTCCCATTATAAACAGCTAGAGAATTAAAGTGTTGGTTAGGGGGCCTAACCAAGTGAAACATGTCAGGACAGTTGTCTCTCCTTTTTTAAGTAGTCAGTTTTGTAGATCCTCGTGTAGAGTCCTGTGTCATGAACTTGCATGCAACAGGTCCTAAGTTCAATTCCTGGCTTCTCCAGAGACTGGGAAAAACTCCTATCTGAAACCTCAGTTCATTAGAATCTTAAACTCAGGCACATGTTTGAGCCTCATGTTGGGCAAAAGATTCCTGAAATGCAGGGGGTTGGACTAGATGACCCCCAGGGTCCCTTCCAAATCTGTGATTCTATTCTAAAACTGCTTCTATATGCACCAGTGGTCTGGTGCAGAATGTTTTCATGTATGGAAGCCACAACAAACATGGTTCCCAGGCAAACTATTAAAAATAGGAATAATTTGGCAAGCTGCTGTTTCATTTCTTTCATCCTATTTAATATTTATTTCTTATTTAGAATACATAAATCCAGATTTATGACATTTAGAGCAATATTCAATGTTAGTCGTATACCAAGTACAGTCATTTACAAAGTCTTTTTCAGTTGCTTTACTCCTATGACTTAGTTTGATAATACGCTTAGTCGCATCATTAATCTCTTTTTGTTGCTATCTGTTATATACTATAATTATTATACATTATATTAGTTAATAAATATATCCATATAATGCAAATATCAGAGCCATTTACAACTATTAATAAATTCAGTTAAGTGTGAAAGACTTGAAACTGGTGTCTCATCTATGCTTGAGTCAATAAAAAACAAGACCTACCTGTTCCTTAAACAGCTCACGGAGCACAATCATGCATTGTTGCAGCACTTGCTTGTCATCTAAGTTCTTCATAGTTGCCACAGCATCACCCGTAACAACAGACATTAGAACACTGCATTTACGCTGAGAACAAGACACAAACATGGACACTTACATTTTATCTACTGTAGTTCTGCTAAATGACTAACAGCCTCTCTGAAACTAATGTTAGCCAACCCATAGAACAAGAAAGATTCCTGGCACCTTTTAGGTTTCTCCTTGACTGAGTGTATCACATCACTTTTCAAAGCTTCTGTCTTGTAATGAGCAATTGTTTTTTTAAAAAACGATAAAGTTGCCAGAAATATATCTTAAACTAATCGCACTATGAAATGGTGGCGAATTCCTAGGGTGGTAGGGGAAGAGAAGTGATTTTAAAGCTCATCATGTTTCCTTATTTGAAGAACAATTAGGGTCAGTGTTAAGTCTTCAGGTAATGTGTACCTGTGGATCCATGTCATAGAAAACACTGAAGAGTCCACGTTTGCTGGAACTAGGTGGAACATGGCCAAAGTAATCAGCTCCTTGAATCTTGCTGTCCCAGAATCTATATGGAAACTGTAGTGCAATCTAGAGGAAAAAAGACAAGAATGACCTCATTGTTGATTTGGGCTGAAATTCTATGCACGCTTACTTGGAAGTAGGCCTCAGTGAACCTAGTAGGATATAATTGCAATTGCACATAAATAGGATTGGGCTATTACTGATTGTTGTAAACTAATAGTAGGTAGACTCTGGTCAAGATAGTCTGTGCAAATCACAGGAAACAAAATTAAGTTGCATTTCTTTCTATGAGGAGTTGGGTGATGGAAGACCTGAGATTCAAATTGGCAAAATGGAGGAAATTTTCAGTTTTAATGGGGCATAATTTTAATCTGTTTTGCAAGAGCTGGTGGACAGGCAGACTTTGGTTACCCATCACAAACCCTGAAGATTATTTATTTCAATTTATGAAGGACTGCTATGTACCCATGCTTTGTCATCTCGTTATTTCTGAGCAGATCCGATTATGGAAAGCAAATCTGATCGGGTACAAACCAAATGCCACTCATACTGCTCTTCACATCGTCATATAAAAGTTGCACTCTTACCTTCTCAATGACTCCAGCTCCCAAACTATTGATAGCTTTCATTTTTCTCTCTGACAAGGCTGGGTTAAACAGAATGGCGCCTTTTTGAAGAATAGTCAGAGGTACAGCAACTAAAACCTGGTGGGAGAAAAGTAGTCCTAATTATACTACAGTTGAAGTAGCTCAACATAACACAGGCAGGTTGGGAAGGTTTGGCACCAGGTAGGTACTAAAAACCTCAGTTTCATGCTTTTAAGACAACTTGATACTTTGTCCCACACTTTTCACCGCCTGCCCAGCACTCAGCCCACAACCGGCTCCTTAGCACAAATGTAAAGATGTGTCAAGAATTCACATTACAGCTGTAAGGATGCGGGAAGCAGGTATGCTGGTGATATGGCATCTGAAACACAATAAATAGCTCTGTCCTGCTTGATAAGTTGAGAAACTCACTTCACTTGCACCCCTTGTTTAGCTGCTGCAGCGAAAGCTACCCCTTAACATGAGGCATCAAGTCTTTAAAAAGCCAGTTGTACACAACACTTTGAACAAGATGTTTACTGTGATGTTTGAAAATATATAGCAGAAGTTGAGAAAGATGAGACACGTCACCTTTTGTGCTTTCCAGAGAGTTCCATCGGTTGCAGTCACTTGGACTTCTTCCCCCGTATAGTCTATACTGCGAACCTGACAAGAAGAAGGCGATTCAGAGTTGTGAAAGACATACAGTGGTACCTTGGGTTACAGATGCTTCAGGTTACAGACTCTGCTAACCCAGAAATAGTACCTCAGGTTAAGAACTTTGCTTCAGGATGAGAAGAGAAATTGCATGGCAGCGGTGTAGTGGCAGTGGGAGGCCCCATTAGCTAAAGTGGTACCTCAGGTTAAGAACAGACCTTTACAACGAATTAAGTTCTTAACCCGAGGTACCACTGTATTTGTCTATGGTGGTGCCTCATCTACAAGTGGAACAGACTTCTGCTTATACAAAAGGACTGCCTCTCCTTCCACCTATAGCCCCTGCGTTTTCCTCAAATCAGCTCTGAAGATGGACCCTTTGGAGCAGATGAGGAGATGGGGGTGCATGTGGAAGAACAGGAAGGGCAATTTCACCTGCACAATGTTGAATATCATCCATAACACTAAGACATTAGCGTAAGCTTCATAGCAGAAGAGTTCTCAGTGAAAGACATGGGGGAAGGAGTGTTAAGCTAACTGCTCATGAGTAAATGCATTATGTGAAGGATCAATCAGGAGAATGATGCAAGCAATGTTCCACTAGAGATTTTTATGTACTGGTGGGAATCTGAGCACCCCATTGCTGAAACTCACTCCATTGCTTTTATGCATTATGGATTCTAAAGTTTTGCTCCTGCATTCTAAATCCTACCTAGTTCATACAGTCATCTTTGGCAAATCTCTGACTACCTGAGATAAAAAATCCAATAGATATATTGCAATACACACTGAGTATGCTGAATGTGGAAAATGTTCTAGAGTGAAGGCATAAGCAATAAGAAGAAACATTCATATGTTCCAAAGCAGATTAATAAATGAGACACCACTGGAAATAACTTTGGAAAATTCAAGCGGTTAAGTACCATCTGTATGTTCCAAGACAAAGAGAACCAAGCCAAACACTAGGAAGATGAACTACTCCAAGGTACATCAAAGCAAACTGGCTTCTCGTCCATTTTTTGTTACTTACTGGAACCTTTAACCGAATGTCCAGGCCTTCAGCCATTTTTTCAATTATTGTTGAGTATCCCGAGTTTAAGAGCGTGTGATCTCCAGCAAACTGAGCAAAAAATTCATTGTGATCCCAGGAGCGTGCAGAAACCTGTAAGGAGAACAGAATTCTTTTCACTGAACAGTTTGAACACTCAACACCTGAGTGTCGCACAAGTCCATCCCATGCTCACCTCATGGAGGTTGCTGCCACAGGCGTACTCAAGGTTACTGACATGGAACTGAAGGACTTTTTCCTCGAGATCACTGAACTGAATACCAGATTCCTGAATAAAAACTTTATAGATCTCCTGGATTTTATCTGCAAATAATATATCCAATTGTTATCAATAAATAATCATTTTTTCCTTACAATTTCACCCTACTTTTAAGTGTTCTTGTTAAATTTTAAAATGAAGCTCTACCAGAATAGTTCCCGCTGCTACCGTCAAAATATAAATATTATGGGCATGAAGTTCCACACTTTTAAGTGACAACTATTTCAAAATAGAGTTGAATGCATGCTTAACGTATTTTCCACTGAAACTGATAGCACTTTAAAGTCCTTGTCCTTCCTTAATTGTCGGGCAGCACTTTTCTCACAAACATGTGGGCTACCAGCAAACATACTCATACACTGGCCTGGTTTGCACATCACTGTGATTTAAAGGGTGATGGGGCACGGAGCAAAAACATGACTGCTTCATTCCTCCCGTTTCTGCTGAACTGCTGGAAGCTAAGCCATGGTTTGGCTTAACATTAGCATCTGAACCTAGGCTCATGGTTTGTTTCCTCCTCAACAAAACTTAAATGGTAAGTAGAGGACAAACCTTGGTTACAGTTCATTGTTTGTTTAGAGAGAGAGAAACCACGAGTATCTGGACAAAATGCTTGGTCAAATTAGCTGCCAGCAATGCAGCAGCAGCAGCAGCAGGAATAATGCTAAGCAGCAATGATTTTCATTCTGTGCACCAGCACATTGCACATTCATTCACAACTATGGTTTAAAGTGACTGCAAACCAGCCTATTAACTTCACCACTGCTAGGCCACAGCAAGACACTTTATTTTCAGGGCTCAGCACACTCTTTACAACTCTCCCAGATTCTATACTCAGAAATAATTCCTGCATGTTGCTAATTGTGTGCAATTTGGGATAATCTCTTCTGGGACTGTCACTTGGTTAAAGAAATCCAAGTTGGTTGGTTGTAGGAGTTTTAAAAATGTCAATTAGTTTGCATATTAATAAAACAGGGACTGAGGAAAATGTATTCCAAGTAATTTATTCACTTTATGATGTCACTACATCTACTGCTGTCACTTGGCTATTCTTCAGGGAGATATTGTTCATAAAGGACGTAAAGCTATTTCCCCCATTTGAGTTGCTGCTGCTGTCTGTTAACGTTACATAAATGTTCTAAACTTACTGCATAATTATCTGTTATATAATTATGGTATTTGAACTATTTGCAGTTGCTGCAAAACGCCTTGTGAGGGCAGGAACTCAGAAAGGCAGGTTAAAAATCTGTTAAATAAATGCTTATTAAATCATTTCCATGTATTAAAAATAACTGTTCGTATTAGTAACAGAAGAACAGTCATTGCCAATAGCGACATACAGGGTACTAGGCCCAGGAAATCCTGTTTGCCCCCTGGGCCTAATGAAATTGCTCTGAGCAGCCCACAATCTTCTGTCAAAGGTCATTCAAATGCAACAAAATACAAGAACTGAAAGCTGAGCTGGCACAAATATCTGAGACGACTTCTACAGGTGCTCCTTTATCCCCACTGCACTATGTGTCGTGTGGCTCTTCATTGTTTCTACTTACCTCCAAGAGGAATATCCTGATGCTGATTTTTGTCTTTTCTCCAGTCTGCTACAACATCAAGGATAGAATTGAAATGGAAGTCCATGCGCTTGTCTATAGTAGGGTCAGTTATTCTTCCACCTTCCTGGATCAGATCACACTTCTCTCCAATTTTATGCATTTTAATGCCCAGCTTTAAAAAGACAGGGATTTTGAACGTGGGGGAAGTAGATAATCAGTTACTGTCATGGGATGCAAACCTTAATTTTTATTGTTTATTTGTTAAATTTCTATCCCTCCCAAAGGACCGCAATTTTCATTGATGTCAACACCAACCAACCAATAAAAGCTAAACATCTTCAGTGAGGGTTTTATATTACAGGAATCAGAATTATTTCATTTATTATAGTAAGCATCAACTCTGAAGAATCACCATTCTAAGTAGTAAGTGGACTAGCGCTTGAAAAGACTATTATTCTGTTCTTTACAGCAAATTGCTAGCTTCCCTAAATATGTGAGGTAACTCATTGTATTATTTCAAGCAAAGTATCATGTGAGAGAAGAAGAAAAATGTATGAACAGAAAGCCTGATTGAAACACTTAGCAAAGTTTTCAAATGTTATTTGTAGAACTTCCTGCTCCTAAGGACGGTAACCACCTTTCATTACCTCATTCCTCTTTACAACCCTACAATTAGACCTTTAATGTATCTCTTTCACACATAGTAAAACAAAGCTGAAGAACAGTTACTTTCCCAAAGTGACCCAATACACCTGTAGCTTGAGTGGGATGTGGATTCTGAGCTGCCTGAAAAACCTCTCTAATAAGAAAGTTAAGTTTAAAAGGATCAGTGTATATTAAGCTTCAGAAGGACAATGTTTTCATGAATAAAAATGCAAACCCACTTGCTCACACATTAGTGCTACTGGATTGTTGACACAGCCGTTCACTATCTGTGGCCCTTTTCCCACAGTGATCCCTTTGAAAGTCTTATCGTCCCACACGCGGCCCCCAATTCTGTCCTTCGCTTCTAGCACAAGAACCTGCAACATACAAAAGAAGCAGCGGTGGTAAGGAACACACTGCTATGAAACAAAAATCTTTCCACAGTTAACCAAATAATGCCAAGGTGGTCAATCAATAATAGAACATTATGCTAGGAGTTCACCAAGTTTTTAATTGGTGAATCCTAAACCTCAGAGGCAGAAAATCCATCTACCAAGTGAAGACATTAAGTTCCTCCTTAAAAGGTGGATACTGTGAGCAGACAAGCTATGCCTACCATTCTCCATGCCCAAATACTGTATAAGCTGCAACAAATCATGCAACAAACCCTAGCCTCATAATTATTTCAAGCTCAGCCTTGAAACAAATTAAGGCACTTTCCCAGGACATCTGGACTCTGAGAACAGGCCCTTTCTTTTTCTTACTCAGGTAGCAGCAGCAAAGTGTAGATATGCCAGAAGAGGAGGAGACAGAAATGTTGAAATGCTATACTTTATTTGAAAAAGTCTCACCTTAATTCCAAAGTTCTGAAGCTGTCTTGCAGCTGCTAATCCAGCAGGACCAGCCCCAACCACAATGACAGATTTCTTAAATGAAGAAGAAAAGTAAACTAGTGATGCTAGCATTCTTTTGAGACTAGCAAGACTGTTTTTTCTAAGCAAGTCTCAGAACAATTTGAAACATTGTTCAGATAAAATTCTGTTCCTGCTGAAGGATTTCATTAGGAGAAGCTGAGCAAGTGCTACAATATCAACCAAAAATGAGGACAGTGAAGAGAAAGTATCCTAGCCTGAGCTGAACGACAGCAGACGATTTTGTCTATGCCGATGTTGACAGTTCTTGAGAAGCCATGAGCCCCTGAAGAAGAGTTTTGACACTGACCAAGAGGTCTAGAAGGCCAACCCCTTTCACTTTTTACCCTTAAAAGGAGTCCTTTCTCCCTTCACCCTCCTTGTCCCATCAGAATCTCCGAGAACCAGTTTATTAGTACTCTGTATTTTAAAATACTTACATTATGGTAGTCTTTGGGCAGAAGGGGTTGGTCAGGATTAACTGACAAGACTCCTGTGTTAATCAGACCTTTCCTGGTCATAAAATGAAGTATTCGCTCCATCTCCCGCACACAGCGAATGCGCACAAGGCCTCGAACAATGATGTGATGCGTACATTTCTGAGGGGTTAGGGCTTCCTGTGAATTGAAGGATTGGGGGAAAGGAGGAGAGGCAAGAATTTGACTGCTGCTGGAACAATATAGCAAACTGTCCTTCAGATGGTGAAGCTCAACAGCTAATTTACACCTCCCAGATCAACAAAGTGACAACCATTCAAGTAAACTTCCAGTCATGTACCTGTGTACTGAAAAGCATGAAACAGGGCAGCTTTGTATGGAAAAGCACCATCTGCACACCTGGGAATCTGGATCACATTGTGAAGGCGTACTTAAGGAGGGACAAAAGGAACACAGGCCTCACCATGAAGCCTTGTTTTCCTCAGCAGATGGAGGGTTTCTTGTGATGTTTTATTTCATCTGCTCCAAAGGCACGGCCTGGTCAGTCACTGCAACCTTTTGTCTTACCATGAGCAGAGTTCCACCCTCCCGCTGCAGCAGGACTTCTAGAGCAGGGATGAGGAACCTGTGGCCCACCAGATGTTGCTGGACTACCACTCCCATCATCACTGACCATTGGCCATACTGGCTTGGACAGACAGATGCCCAGCATCTGGAGAGCCACAGGTTCCCCATCCCTGCTCTAAAAAATCCCAATTGCTGCAGGGCCAGCAGGACTGAAATGGGATGGGTTGGGGGGGTCCTCCCCCACTGAAAAGCAAAAACCATAATGACTGAGAAGGCCTTGTCTATGGAGCGAGTGGGAGAAGGAAACCAGGACAAGGGAAGTTTAGGTTGAGATGATAATCTTTTGGGGGCAAACATTCAGCTAGGCTTACTTTGCAGTTTGTGTACCACAGAGCCAAAATGAGGTTTCTCAGAGCTAGATACATGGTGGGGTCTCGTGAATATTCTGGAAACTCATAGAGTTCATCTAGTTCCATTACATCTGGTCTCACACACAGTGCTTTACCACATTCGTTGGGCTGGTAGAAAGGCTGGAAGTACTTGTTCATCCCTGGAAGGCAACATACAACACGGAATGAGCTGCATGTAGCATCTCCGTGAGCCGTCACGGTAGCTTAATAAAGAGGCACAAAGCTCTAGGGCATGTATACAAATGTGAACTCTATTACAGGTGCCTGCAACATATAGTAGGATAATACTGGGTAAGGAAGGGCTCATAAGAACCATGGCTTCTGCTTACAACAATTATTTATAGATCTCCTCTCTGCCCAAAACTCCTTAGTGGACCTCGAGTATATGCACCAAAGTGTTGCTTACAGGAAGAATATGCTTATACTACATGCTCACAAATATAAACGACAAATATTACAAAGTATACATGGTTGATGGTCAGTCTCATTCTTGAGAAGACAAGACATTCTATTTCACGTTAATATAGAAAAAATACTCTCGTACCATGGAAAATAAGGCTATCAATAGCTACCAGGAGAGGGCAGAAAAGTACTCGTCACTTACCAGCTATAGTAGGTGGAGTCTTTAAGTGCTCCATTTTTATTGCATTGGATTCACCAACCAACCGGTGAGTACTGGTACAAGAGGGGCTCATGCCCACACAGTCTGGGTAGTATGCAGACAGCAAAGGAGCAGCCACACTGTCCTTCAGCAAAGGTGGAAGGATGAGCATGGAATACCACCAGTGATCTGAAACTTCAGCAACTCTCTACGAAGGAGTGGAGGAAAGAGTCAGGAAGAAGAATTAAAGCTTTTGTTATAATATTATCTCTCAGTCCCAATGACACTTAAAAGACACAGGTCATTTCTGAGTGCTCTACCAGGAGTGTAGGGAAGCTTCTACATGAAAATGCCTTTCCCATAGCAATGTAGCTTACTCTAATTGGTCAGAAGTCTAATATGGGACTAGGTGATGTGGCTCTCAACCATCCATCGCTTTGAGGTGATTTGCACTAACAAAACAGCAGTAGAAGAAGAAGAGTTTGGATTTGATATCCCGCTTTATCACTACCCTAAGGAGTCTCAAAGCGGCTAACAATCTAACAAAACAGCAGTAGGTCTGAGAGTTGAGATTTTGCAAGGGCAACTATCAAGGTAGAGCTTTTCTGTTTTGCTCTTTTAAAAAAAGAAATAACATACAGGTGCTCCTCACAGTTTAAACACAGTACAATAATTCTAGTCACACAAACACCCTACTAATAAGCTGAATAGCTTGAGATGTATTTGGCCTTTTCCTTAAGCAACAGCTAGGCTCTTTCCTAAAGTCTCCAGTTCCAAAGTCAGAATGTTACCCAAACAGTATTTACTACTAAGCCTGCACCACTGTGTTTCTCACAGTTACAATTCATTCTGATACCACGTGCAGGACTTTCCTAAAACATTGCTTACCAGATCCTCAGGCATGGAGCAATGGTCTGGGCCTTCCACCTGAAACAAATACAACACTTTCAGACAACAGGATAGCTCCTCTGACTTGCATGTAAGAGGAACACTGAAGAAATGGCATGAGTTCTATTAATAAAAGCCATGACACTTAGGGCCAAACTACAAATTCCACTCAATGGTATGTTTTAAAAACCCCAAGAGAAAGGCAGCTTTGGGAAGGGGTAGAGTGGAAAGGTGGCCAGGGAAGAAGGTGTCAAGCTTTTCCACCCACCTGCCAGTTTTCTGGTGCCACCCTCACAGAGTTTTAAATGCATGTAAATCCTTGTGTGTACTGCAGCAGTACAAGGATGTCTCCAAACAAACACTGCACAATTGTTTTAAGCCTGGGGCTCCCGTCAGCCTCTAGAAACAACCAAACCAACCTGCATTTTCAGTACATTTGAGGGTTGAAGGTACCTTGGTGGAATTGTTCAGTTTCATGCCACAGCGGTATGTTTTGGCTATTTGAGAGGTAAGCTGGATTTCCTTTGTCAGCTGCCGCCATTTCCCACACTCTGGCTTTGTACACTGAACCTAGAGATAAAACGACGAAGTTGCTTGGTACATCCAGAAACAAAGGCACACTAATAAGATCAGAGACAGGTCTCTCAAAATTTCAGAAAGACTTCCTTAAGCAGCAGACATGCAAGCTGTGCCTACATTTTCTCCACCAACTTCGTATGAGTGTGCATTTTGAGCTGACTTACCCTTCCTTTCTCAGGAGAGGTAAATCAGAGGCTATTCAACCAATTGATTCCCCCAAAAGTGTGCAGACTGCATGGCAGCTCATCCAGCAGGAAGTGAAAAGCTAACTGTTGGGATGATCAGCCTGTAGATAAAATGTTGCCTTTCTAATTTATGAAAGCCTTTCCTCCCTAAACTGCAAGGCGCAGATCTTACAGTCATATAGGTTATTAGGCAAGTACTGTACTCCTTCCCTCACCTTTCTGATTCTCTCTTTCTCTTTAGCCTGCAGCTTCCAACTGCCCTAACTGAAATCCTAACTGCTCTTGGAACCCCATGATCCACTCCCATCTCAGGAAAGAAGGATAATCATTTTGAGGTTCTGTAAGTTCCACAACCAATCAAAAACCCCTTCTTTTCTAATTATCACCATATAACCTATACTTCTTCATCTATACCTGATCATGACTGCTTCAGTCCTTCCTACCAGTATACTATTGGGGAGAAGTGAACCACAATCTCTGGCTTAAAGTTACATCCAGACTAGAGATCACTTTGCTCCAAACATATCACATTCAGGAATCCAGAAGAAACCTTTGCTTAATTCTGTGGTCTGTTTGGAGTGAAATAAGTGAAAATCCCTGGTTTAGGCATAATGCTAAACCAGGTATGGTTTGTTTCTTTCATGTGCTAGCTCAGTGTCGTCTCCTGGTAGCAACTTTCCAGAATTTCAGACAGATGATTTTCTCAGCCTCACCTGGAGATGTCAGGGTTTGAACCTGGTACAGTGGTACCTTGGGTTAAGTACTTAATTTGTTCTGGAGGTCTGTTCTTAAGCTGAAACTGTTCTTAACCTGAAGCACCACTTTAGCTAATGGGGCCTCCCGCTGCTGCCGTGCCACTGCCACATGATTTCTCTTCTCATCCTGAAGCAAAGTTCTTAACCTGAGGTACTATTTTTGGGTTAGCGGAGTCTGTAACCTGAAGCGTATGTAACTCGAGGTACCACTGTACATTCTGCATACACAAGACATGTGGCCTGCTGCCAAATAGTGTATGCTTCCTTCATATTATTTTCACTTTCAACCCCAAGGTTGAAACAATAACAACAATAATCAAATCCATTGCTTAACACTTCCTTCAAACACACGTACTGCAAAGGGAAATAAAAAATGAACATGCACTACTTTCACAGTGTTATGTCATCATAAATAAAGCCCTCACCCAGTAAGGGAGCTGTTGATCAGCCATAAAAGCTTTAGGGCTGGGTTCACTTTTTCCATTACTGGTCCAAATCCTTTTCCAGGCAGTGTATTTTTCGTAGCCATCTTTATGACTAAAAGGAGGGACAAAGGAAATGTTAAGTAGAGGGAAGGAATCGCCTACACATGGTTTGGTATATTTTAATAGACAGTTCATCCCAAACATGGAATGCCTAGAAAAATAAATAGATATTAAGACAACATGATCCTGGCCACAGTATTTGGTTTCCTAAGCAAGCATAGAAGTTGCAAAGCTCAACTTCAAGGCAATATTGTGCATGATTTTTATTTTGTTTAATCTGATAAATTAGGTGTCCTTATTATGGATACCCAAATCTATACAATGGCTTCACTGTTGGAATAGCTTCCCTCCCAAAACTTGGGTCTCCCTGTGCAACCTGGCATTAGCAGACAGCCTGTGTTCCAAGAAACCGTTTTTGCCCAGTGTACTGATGTTGCTTTGTGTATTTTCTAGCTGAGAGCATTTTGTCAAAATGTTCAGCAGTTCACAACAGTCAGAAAGGCCTATTAAAGTCATCCTGAGAGTGTAGATACTTAGCTGGTCCAGCTTCCTACAAACAGCCAATACAGTCGTACCTTGGAAGTCAAACGGAATCTGTTCCAGAAGTCCGTTAAACTTCCAAAACGTTCAGAAACCAAAGAGCCCTGTCTATTGTCAAATGTCCGGCTTCCAAAAATAGTTCACAAACCAGAACAGTCACTTCTGGGGTTGCAGTGTTTGGGACCCAAAACGTTCGAGAACTAAGCTGTTCGAAAACCAAGGTACGACTATATATCCTTTTAAAAGAATACACTCCCCCATCCCCGCCTTTTAAAGCATTCATTGCCTTTGCCCGGAGTTGCTTTGAAAAGGAAGCTGTTAGGCTATTGTGTGGGTATCAATCTCCTAGACATTGTTGACATTTCTTGATAAATTCAAACCCCTACAATTTCTAGCCATTATAAAAGCAGCACTGTTGTTTTCAGCCTCATTTCAAAATTAAATCACAATGGGTAGCAAAGCACAGCCATTATGTATATTACCTTCCATATCTTATTTCTTTAACCAGATCAAGATTAAAATGCTTTGCCATTGAATTAACACACTTTTGGTTGCATCCTGTCCCCATTCCTTAAAAAAAAGCAATTACTTCAAAAAAGAGAAAGAATACCTTCGGTAGTAATGATCAAAACATTCATTACAGAAATGTTCCCCACAGGAGAGGTGATACCACCTTGATGTGTAGCCATTTTTAGCACACCTAAAACAGAAGAAATCAGAAATGACTACATTTATCGAAAGGATACGCTTTGTCCTACAATTTGAAAATACTTTAGACTGCCACACGTTAGCAGTTTATAATGATGATGATGATGATAATAATAATAATAATGCGGCTCCCAACATATTAAAAACAGAATAAAACATCAAACATTAAAAACGTCCCTAAACAGGGCTGCCTTCAGATGTCTACTAAAAGTCAGATAGTTGTTTCCTTGATTTCCTTGGCATCTGATGGGAGGGCGTTCCACAGGGCAGGCACCACCACCGAGAAGGCCCTCTGCCTGGTTCCCTGTAATCTGGCAGTGAGGGAACTACCAGAAGGCCCTCGGAGCTGGACCTCAGTGTCTGGGCTGAATGATGGGGGTGGAAAATGTTCCAACAAGACTTCCCAGGAGGATGAATGGGTCTCCGCCTGTTTTGTATCTTTTGTGTGTGCTTTAAAATATATATCTGGGATTTTTTGTTTGTTTGGTTTCTAACTACTTTTTAAGCTGCTTTTATTGTACCTTCCCCTAGGAGCATACATCCACTTCCCTCCATTAATAATAGTCATAAGAATTCACTCAGACAAACCCGAAATGAAATCTATCAAGCTGAAGATCACTTTCTGAAACCTTGGGACTGTGAAGGGGGAAGACAGAGGAGCCCAAACCTTTCAGCAGCGCTGGCAAAGCAAACAGGACATGTTGCTGTACATCCTGCCTTTTCACATTTTCTGTACTTCTTCTCTGAGGCATCTTCATCATCCTCGGCTGCCTCTGCAGCTTTCCTCCTCACCTAAAAGAACACAATTGTGTGAACAAAAAGGTCACAACAGATTTATGATATATTCAGCAGTCTTTGTTGGTGAGGCTTTCTGTTGCAATAGTGATGGAGGACAGTTACACTGATTGTGTTTTCCTACAGAACAAGGATGGGGAACCTTTGGCCCTCCAGATATTGCTGAACTACAAGTCCCATAATTCTGGGCAACAGGCCATGCTGGCTGGGACTGATGGAAACTTGAGCTTCTGGAGAGGCATGGATTTCCAATCCGTGATAGAAAGGTATTCCAGTACAAAATAAATCTAGACCCGGGGATGGTGGGGAAATCCTTCAAAAAGATAGCAATATTGCATGCAACTTGCATTCACATGGAAATACAGAAAAAATAAAAACCAAAGAAGTGTCATAACTAGCTTCACACACAGAACAGGGAACGGTCCAAAACAAGGAAGAGTCCAAAACAACAGCCCATTACATTATGCCAAAGATGAGCTCCAACAGCACGTTCACCATTAAGGCTGCAATGTCATGCACATCAACTTGTAAGTAAGATCACTGCCTGGCTGTGAAATCAACAGGACACTGCAGACTAATATGCATAGGACTACAATACTCTTCATTTCCTAAGTAGATAATACACAACCCTGCTTGCAACCCTGTGAATGAAATTGATGAAAGGTACCTGTCTCCCTGAACTTCTCAGAGGAAGATTATCAGGAGAATGGTCAACAGGAGGTGTTTTTTTCTTTGTTCGGACCCTCCCAGTGGACATGGCGCTGCAGGATAAAAACCAGGAGGAAGTTAGGCAGTATTCCAACACTAGAGTTCAGAGAGTCTCCCCACACAGAGAGGGGTGGAGAAATAAACAAGCTTGAAGTTTCCCTTTGGTTAAACCTTCCAGCATCACCCATGCAGACTAGTGGCTTCACTGTTTGAACCAGCTCTCTTTCCAGATCTTGGACAAAGGAAATTAAAGTGAGGAACTAGACAAAATGGTAGATGTGAGAAGAAGAGGCAAAAAGAGGAAAGAAAGGAGGGAGGGAAAGGAGGAAGGGAGAACAGCTCATTAATATTCTAGATGATTTTCACAGTTTTATCATTTGTGTGTTTGCCTCCTTGGGCTCCTTTTGGGAGGAAGGGCAGGATATAAATTTAGTAAGTAAATAATCTTGGGTTAGAGCCAAAGAAAATTGACTCCCCATCTCCTTTCCGAGCATTCCCCTTGTTCTCCAAAATATCTCCCCTGGGGTTCAGGGGGTGCTACTGAAGAGGACGGCGTTGTGATACAGGAGGGTTAAGGGGGGGACCCCCAAAACCCAATCAGAGTCAGCTTCCACTCTACTCACCAAAAGCGCCTCCAGGCGATTTTCAGGGATCCCCTCAGCCTCCCATACTGGAATGCTACCCCAGAGGGGTCCTGCTGAATGGTCTGTAGCAGGGGCTGCTGAGAGCAACAGCCCAAAACTGGGATGGGTGAGAAAGTCATCTTCCACCAGCCCCCTTCCCTATGTGTTTCCCTGGTTCCAACCCTGCAGTTTTAAGGTTGCAATCCTATGCATGCTAACCTCAGAGTAAACCCCACTGAACACACAGAGGCTGACTTCTGTGTAAATGTGCATAGGTATGTACTGTGAGAAACTTAGCCAAAATGCCCCTCCCAGAACTATGCACAATTCAGGCCATGATTCAGCTATGCTTCTGATAGCTCAAATGAACTATATAGTAAAAACAGTAGCTCTGGGACTTTAACAGCACAGCTGCAGCACACATATGCGAGCAAATTGTCTCTCAGTTTCAGCACACCTTCCCACGGCTGCTTATCCGTCCTGATGAGAAGTGAGAACAAGCTGTTTACATTTCTAAGCATACATATCAAACATTGGGGGGGGGACCCTCTTCCATACATCACTTTGAGCATGACATTAAAATATTTTATACAAATCAAAAGAAATAAAACCTATACAGGCTGTGCTACATCTCTGAATGCAGGTAAGGCAAAGCAAACAGAAAAGAAAGAAGAGGATGGATGAGGGAATAATCAATTTTGATATGAAACTCTCTCCCAGAAAGAGGTTACAAGGGTCAGTAGCCTGGGAGCTGCCCTGACCACACACAGAATATGAAGGGATGCAAACCAGTCAAAACTATAAAGCATGCAAGATCTGCTGACAATTGCCATCTTGACTAAATTGCTCATCTTTACTAAACTGCTGTTAATACTTGCAGGGTGGAGTTAGTGGTGGTTTTAGATAACAGGAAGAGCAAACATCTCTTCATTCCAAAAGGCAGCAACTAACATGTTTGATTACATATTTCATAGGATAGTGGATCATTTAAACCCATTAAAATGCACTTTTGTTTCAAGTTATAGGAAGGGCTCATTTGAAACGCGTAGAAGGTAAAGCGGTAATTTTTCATTTTGAAATACAGGACTTTTCAAGGGGAAAAAAATTCAAATTGAAAATGAAACTGAAATTTAGGGAAACCATTTACATATGTAAAAACAAAGTATAAGCACAATATCACAGCAGATTTAAAAACAACAACCAAGTACACTGAGATTCCGTTCCACTTCTCTTTTTGCTTATGCTTATTCTGGTTAAACATTTTAACTCCTTAGGTTTTACTAGTTTTGCTTTGCTTTTAAGTTAAGAACAACTGCAACTATTAACCTATTAACGTACTAACCCAAGAGGTTTGCCCTACCAGTGAGATAAACAAGGATCTAGACACACGGTGGTAGCTATTGAAAAGCCCACATAACTCTTCAACCCACGCATATAAGGCAGGATTCAGCATATACATGAATAAAAACACATTTCCCCCCAGTGTGTGGTGTGCCAATGTGTGTCAAGAACAAAATCCTGCATAAGGTACATATATAACCATTTCATCTGAGATCTGAGGCTTCCCACCAGACATGAGTTGTCTAATGTATAACCAGGCAAACAATAGAGGTGAACACTGGCTCCAAGTGGGGGCCAGATCATGAGATAAATTCCCCTCCCAAGTTGAAGCACAATGTCAATAAACACCAAGCCAGATGAAGGCTCCCCAAAAGCCTCATGTCACTCGGCTTTTCCACCCCATATAGCTCTATCTTTTCCTATATATCTGTGTTTCTCTAGATCCATGGGCTTTGCAAAAAGTGAGGCTGTCCTACAATTTTGCCAGCGGAACACTGATGGATTCTGAATTGCTTTTTTGTTTCTTTCTTTGTTAAAAAAAGGATTGGCTGGTGCAGTTTATATATATATATGTGTGTGTGTGTGTGTGTGTGTGTGTGTGTGTGTGTGTGTAATTCCTAAGTTGCTTTTATTCAGCAAAACACACACCCAAAACTCTTCAGGACTCCACAGGCACCGTTCTCGGCAGCCTCACAATGAAAAGTGTGTGAAGCCAGACTTTTTAAAAAATGTACAGGCAAAAATGTGCAAAGTTTACCCACAAATTAATTATTTCAAGAGAGAGCAAGAGGTAAGCCCCACTTCTCCACCCCATAATGGATTATGGAAAAAAGTGAATCCCTTTTACTTCCTAAACAAAAAAGCCTGACCCTGCTTGTCTGTAATTTGGAAGGCTTAGTCCACTCTAAAAGTGCTCCTGTATCTGAAAATTTACTTCACTTTGGCCAAAATGGGGCAAAGTTATATTCTAGTGAATAGGGAACACAGACAGTGGCGTAGCATGGGGGGTGCCAGGGGTGCCGGCCGCACCGGGTGCAACATTTGGGGGGGCGCGTTTGGCCGGCCCTCCTGGAGGAAGCAGGAACCCCACTGTCCTCGGACCTCCTCCGAAGGCTGGCGGTGGGGCGGAGAGACCTCCTCCCCGCGCCAGCCTTCGGAAGGCTGCTCCGAAGCCTGGCGGTGAGGCGGAGAGACCTTCTCCCCGCGCCAGCCTTCGGAAGGCTGCTCCGAAGCCTGGCGGTGGGGCGGAGAGACCTTCTCCCCGCGCCAGCCTTCGGAAGGATGCTCCGAAGCCTGGCGGTGGGGCGGAGAGACCTTCTCCCCGCGCCAGCCTTCGGAAGGCTGCTCCGAAGCCTGGCGGTCGGGCGGAGAGACCTTCTCCCCGCACCAGCGTTCGGAAGGCTGCTCCGAAGCCTGGCGGTGGGGCGGAGAGACCTTCTCCCCACACCAGCCTTCGGAAGGCTGCTCCGAAGCCTGGCGGTCGGGCGGAGAGACCTTCTCCCCGCACCAGCCTTCGGATGGCTGTCCTGAAGACTTGTGGTGGGAGCAGTGGCGTAGCGTGGGGGGTGCAGGGGGGCCTGCTGCACCTGGCGCAACATCTGGAGGGGGTGCGGAAGAGACTCGAGTGCTAAAATCCACGGGTTAGGGGGCGCAAATTACTTGCCTTGCCCCGGGTTAGGGGGCGCAAATTACTTGCCTTGCCCCGGGTGCTGAGAACCCACGCTACGCCACTGAACACAGAGCTTCATTTTATACAGAGGTCAGAACCCAAATTACAGATTGAAGTGGAGAGTGTATGGACAACTCAGAAGCATATTTGATTTTTCAGGATGAACAAATACAGTGCAAATCTTGGGGTCTGTGCACACCTCTGGATTTAACACTACTAACATAGAAGATGTGAGCCTCTTTTAAGAACGTTTCAAAACTTCCATGCTCTTGAATGCATACTTATTAACTTTTTCTCTCTAATATCAAGACCGTATTTTAAGCTCTTGCTGGAATGAAGTGACACAATTCAGTGCACCTGAATATGAATTTAGATTTATTTAGAATTTTGAGTACACGCTTGCAAGGGGCAGCTACAGTGGTACCTCCGGTTACAAACTTAATTGGTTCTGGAGGTCCGTTCGTGACCAGAAACCCCTCGTAACATGAGCCATGCTTTTGCTAATGGTGTTTCCCGCTCCGCGCATGCCGCCAGGGCACAACTTCCGCTCGCATCCCGAGGCAAAGTTCGCAACAAGGAGCACCTACTTCCAGGTTAGCGGAGCACATTACTCAAAGCGTTAGCAAGGGGGACGGTTCGAGGTACCACTGTATAGGCTACAAGCTCCAGAATAACCCACATAGGCTACAGATAGGAAGGTGGACTGCAATTATGCTAGAAAGATAATTATGTTCACTATGGGTAACTTCCACCACAGGAAGAGTAGGTTTCTGCTCACCTTGGAATCAAATCGCCCAGCTTTCAGATGTCAAACTAAACAGAGCTGTAATAATAGAAAAAGAGAAAACATGGTAAGAAAATGGTATCTTTCTAGCTACTGAATCCTACCCTCCTGATTCAGACAACAACATGGTCTCCACAGGAAGGGTCTGTTTCTAAAACCTCTGAATTCTCTGTACGGAAGGTGTAAGAGAAATTACCCCCTGGAGCAGGACTTTTCACAATGAGGTATTTGGTCCCTTAAAGGCTAATGAAGGCCAGGAGAATATGCACATGTATCCCAATCAGCTTGATACAAAAGTCCACCTATGTGGGAAGTGGGGGCTTTTGTCAGAAGTGTGTTGACTTGTTGCACGCAGCTTCCCACAAGCTCTACCGCAACTATTTTGATACCTGCAGGCTGGAGAGTTCACAGGATCCAACCTTGGCTGGGCTCACAAGTGGAATTGAGGGCAAAAATAACAACAACCACCCTCCGATGTGTAACTAACATTTTGAAAGTACTGCACTTCCCATTTCTGATGTGCCATTTAATTCACCAAGCTGACAATGCAGAGAGTGGATACAGTCATCATGGTAACACAAAAGTAAGAGAAAGACTGCATCTGATCCTAACTGGCTCATCACAGTCAAGATTTGGAATTTTGCACATCCAAATTCTGAAGCAGAAGGCCCTTGAAAGCTCTGGAGATGGAACCCCTGTTCTAAATGAACGTCGAGAGCACCCCACAGCTTCCCCCAAAGCCATAAAACGAGTGCAGGCATCTAGAAGTCATTTAAAAATGTGTGGCCTAGCATTTGGGAACTCATGGGTTGGAGGTTAGCTGTAGCTTTTAACTAGGTTTGTGGCTTTTTTGTTTTCCAACTACTAACCTACCTTTCAGCAGTTAAAATGCCTTTTAAAATAAAAAGCATACTTACACTATCCAGGGTTAGCCCCTTTTCTTATCAGGGGTTTTAAAGTGCTACAGGGAGGTAATAATTGCTGGGCAGTAGATCAACCTTCCCTGACCTGGTGCCCTCCAGAGGCTGCAACTCCCGTCAGCCCCAGTCACGATAGCCAATGGTGAAGGCTTATTGGAGCTGTGCTCTAAAACATCTGGAGGCACCAGGTTAGGGAAGACTTAGCACAAGCTGCAAACTACCACCTTCCTATGCAGCGGGCATCTTTCGTGCGCCTCCCACAAACAAACCGACCCCAAGATGCCAACTCAGGGTCTTGGTGGGCTTACCCACAAAGCAAATAGGTAGCGGGGCTCAAGCCCGTCTTGAAATCACACCCTCTGGCCCTCTTCCTACAAACAGGCGAGGGCTCCGTAGGGTTTCCTCGTCGTTGTGCACGTTTGCTCAGCATGCCTTTCTCTCCTCCCTCCTCCCTGACGCTGGGAAGCCACTCTGCCATCGGCTCGGACGCGCGTCCCACGGGCTTGTTTTGTTACTCCAGTGTGGGGCTGCACCCTAGCCCGGAAAACCGGCTGCTGCTAGTGGGGTGGGACGGGCAAATCCCCACCCCACAAATAAAACCGTGCCCCGATTCCCTACAGATCCACGCTGGGCAACCCCCCTCCCCTGTGTGTCCCCCTCCCCCCTCAGGAAGCGCTCCTCGCCCTACTACCCCTCAACGCACGCTCACACATGCAAGGGAGACCAAGTCCCGCACCAGGAGGAGGAGCGGGGAGCAACTCGCCCTTGCATCGACTGACCCGGCGCCCGGGGGGACGAGAGACCGGAGGCGGCGGCGCTCCTTTTGTTGCCCGGGCTGCCATCCACTTGCTGCAGCAGGTCGGAGCCAGGAGAGCAGAGCAGCGACGCAGCAGCACCGCCCCCCTTTCCCCAGACGAGGAAATCCCTGCCTCCGTCCGCTTCCTTGCCCGGCCGAAGGAGATCCAGCCCCCGAGCCGAGCTCACCAGCGTCCGGCTCCTCCCGTCGGTCCTTCCCCACCTCCTCCCCTTGCTGCTGCTGCAGCTGCAGCTTCCGCTGTCCTCAGCGCGTAGCGGGTGGGGCGAGGGGAGGAGACAATGTAGCCAGGCTCCCGTTTCCTTTCCGCGCCGCGCGGAGAGGCGGAGAGAGAGCGCGAGCGCGCAGAGACGGAGGCAGCCGCGGCGCAAGCAGGTGTTGCTCTCCCAGGGTTGCTGACTGTGAACCCGGCAGCCGGCGAAGCCCCTCCCTCACCTGGACTGGGCCGTCCTGCCCCGTGAAGGTTAATTTTTTAATAAATTATTGTGGTGGTGGTTGTTTTTCTGTCCGGAGAACTCCCTCAGTTGTGTTATGGTGAAGCAGAAGTTCTCCACACCTGAGCGTGGCATTGCTTCTTCCCTCAGCACTTAGATGTGGTTTAGTTTATTTCGTGGCATTTTCCTTTTTTTAAAAAAAAAACAACAAAACTATTTTGGGGTCAGGGGTGCCAACTTGAATATTGTGGGGGGACTTCCGGGTTGGCGCCATCGCCGAATGGCGGACTCCCTCCGAGCTCCGGAGGGAGCCTGCTCGGCAGGGGCTGGGTCCTACCGCACCGGCGATGCGGGGACCCTTAAAAACCACGGCCACGGAGGCCGTGGACATGGAGACTCGGCTGGCACCGCTAGCGCCCTCCCGACTCGTGAAGGAGCCTTTTTAAAGGCTACGGATCGGGTGCCGGGGAGAAGCGTGGTGCTTTGAGTCCTCTGCTATCCCTGCCGAGCGAAGCCGCATGCCATCCGGCGGAGAGCGCTGACTTCTTCCATTGAAAATTCGGACTTCTTAACAATAACCCGTGAGTAATTTGGAAACCGGGTTCAAAAGGAGAAAAAAAAGAATTTTTTTTTCGGATTGGACACGAGCGGGGGGGGGATCCAAAAAGGAAGTCAGTCCCCCTCCTTACTGTAAACCTTCCAAAACAAGGACGGGGAAACCAAGGTCCAAAAAGATTTGTATTGCTGATAAAAACTAAGAATTCCACGATGGGGAACTACAAGAACTGTGCTGGAGGAAGAATTGAGGGAGAAGGGAAACGTAACCCCCCCCCCCAGGGAACCGGGGTGATTGAAGAGAGAGCCTGGTGAAAAGAGTCGGAGATTTTGACAGCTGTCAAAGTAGCTGTCAAAGTCGGAAAGCAGAGAGGATTTTATTATGAGAACTTTGCTGGTTAAATTTGTTACAATTTGCTATAACTCGTTAAAACTTGGATACAAAATGGCGAAAACATGGATAACAATCGGACTTTTGGACTAGAGAAAACAAAGTTACAACAATCCCCCTAGAGGAGTTTCGGGACATTACAAAGATGGTCATAAGTGGAAAAATACCATTGGAATTTTACAGGACTGGTTATCTTCTGGGAAAGCTGCAAAACGGAAATAATATTTTGTCTACAGGGTGTTCAGCTAAAGGAGACAATAGAATTTTCTATTGAAGAAAGGAAGGGACTGAACGCAAGTTTTTGTTCCTGAATAACAATAATCCCTGCAGAGTTACTAAACTTCTGAATTAGAACGTTTTAGCAGCGGAACAAGAGGAAATTGGACTACAACTTGGAAAGAACAATGGGGGGAGTTTTATTAAAGATCTGAAGTTAAATGTCTTAAAAAATAACTATAAAAAGGAAAAGCCAGCAAGGAGTTGGGGGAAATAGGTGATTTATGGACTTTAAGAATTCCAGGCGGATAACATGGTTTGGTGGTCAGGGGGAAATTAAACCGGGGACAGGGGGGGGAGAACTAAAATCCAAAGGCTTGTCAACTTTTTTTTTCTGAATTGGCTCTTTTTTATCTATTATACTTTTTATTTCTTATTTCTTATATTTCTATTGTGTGGGGTGTCCTTATCATTAAAAAAAGGGAAATTGTGGAATGAAAATGGGGTGGGCCCTGGGGAGAGAACTTTTGTCTTTTATTAAGGGTATTGATGAGGAGTGTATAAATTTTAAATTCGAATAATGGTCTAAACAAATTAAGTTTCAATTAGAACGGAGAGCTTGTGGAGCCAACAATATGAAAGGGGAATATGGTAGGGGTGGGGGAAGGGGGGAGTCCCGGAAAGTGGATGTATGAAAATAAGGCTTTGAATGTACTTTAATCTTTACTTTCTGTATTTTTGAAAATTTTAATAAATATCATTAAAAAAAAAAAAAAAAAACAACTTGAATATTGTGGGGGCCCTGAATGATTGATCACATGACACGCCATTTGAATGGCAATGCCCATCAACTCTTTGGGGGCCCAGGCCCCTCAAATATTTTATTGTGGGGGGCCAAAAGCCCCACTGCCCCTAGGAGTCAGCTCCTATATTTGGGGTCACCAGAAACTCTACTTTTGCCCCCAATCCCCAAATGGATAAATGTCATGTGCAGCCTTGTGACAGCATAATGCTTATTGATAATTGAACCTGTGCTTGCCAGTTCCTAGGGACAAGTAATAGAGTTTCCCTGGGCTCATCCAGTTGTCCATCGTCAAAGGCAGCGATAAGTTTATAGTCCCTCCGTCTTTCAAGTCAAGTCAGTCACTATCACTACCGCCATCATTCCTTCTTATAATGAAGTTGGATGTGTGTACATGGTCATGGCCAAGGGGGGGGGCAGGGAGGGGCAGCTGCCTCCACCCATCACGTAAATCAATGCAAAATACTTAACCAACTGAGGTTCTGCCTCCCCCCTAACACAAAGCCTGCCCCCCCCAGCATAAATTCTGGCTACACCCATGTGTGTGCGTCAGTTCAGAACTGAAGCAGGACCTCCCTGTAGTGATTTCTGAATTTGGGGGACTTATTTCTGTTGTAAACAAAATCTGCCCTTCTACCCATATGGGGTGTCCAAGAGCCCGTATAGAGTCCTTACATGGGTTCCCTATTGGTAGGAAAAAATAACAGAGGCCAACCAGATAATATTGAGAAGCAAAGCAGCTAGTAAGCCTGATCTTTATTGATCTGTTGCAACACGCAGGAAAGGAGGAGGACCCCAAACAAAGGTGTGCCTGCCCTTATATAGACATTTTAAATTCCCTGACCTGGAGCTCAAGACCACCCCTCCATACATCATGCATACATCACAGAAGGGGTGTAACCCAAGACCACCCCCCTCAAACATCATACCTACATCACAGAAAAGGCGGTCTACAACAGAAATTTGAATGTTGTTGTTTTTCCTGTCTGTCAGGTTATCTGATAATGCCTTATCTGATTGCCTTTCCTGGTGGTGTGTCACCCTTTGAAATGGTGATTACTAAATTCCTGTAACAATGGGAAGGTTCCCTGACCCCCTCCCTCCTTGCAGAGAAAACATTTGGTCAGTTTGGGAGTCAAAAATGGTTTTAGGTCCGTCTTCTTGTGCTGATCTATGTATGTGCTTGGTTGGTACGTTTATGAACATTTATTATATATTTAAGACCTTAAAAATCTTATAACATTTGCAAGTAGCAAGCAGGTTTTTTTAATGTCAAAAAATAGTCCAAAAAGGACTTACTGTATATTCAGTAAACTACTAGGACCTATGGAAGGGTGAGGGCAGTTGAGCCATGGAATGTTGAGGTTGCCAGTTGAATGAAATGAGGTGGTTTCAGGAGGGTGAGGAAGAAGAAAAAGAGGTGTGTCGCCCTCCCATGAACCCTAAACAGCACTATAAGGCTGTTGGGGATGTAATGCAACATTTTGCTGCAAGTCCCCATTGTTCCCTCTGACGCCCGACTTCTAATGTTTGCTTGGAAGCAAAATAGTGCCACTCACTTCCTGCATATGCAAGAAACCACCTGTCGGTTACCTGACATCATAAAAACATCAGCCCCACTTCTCAGGACTTTAGAGTATTGTGCAGGACTTTCAAACAATGTATTTTGCTTCGAAAGGCACATTCTAGGAAGAAGACTCAGGCTGTGCTTTAAGAAGCTATTGTTATATGGTACAAATGATCCTTCTTTGCAGATTGTGCAATGCAATATTTTACAGACATTCCATAAACTTTATTTTATGAACTTAAGCAAGGGGTGGGGAAGCATGTAAACATGTGCAAAGTTCCTTGCTTAATGGGAAGGCTGGAACATTCAATCAATGATTCACAAGTAGTTGCTGTTCATTTTTCTCTGTAGAAAGTTTGCCTGGGCCATGGAAAGTTCTTCAGATACATTTGGAAAGGATGACTCTGCTGATGCCAAGTTACAAGAATCCAGAGTAGTGACTGAAGAAGAATGGCTGCAGAAATGGGAAACTAACAATATTGGATTTCATAACGAGCAAGGACATCCGTATGTATTCTATCCTCCCATTTTATAATAAAAATTGTAGAGGTATTTGGCTCTTTCTCTCATACACGGCTTGTTTAAAATACTGTGTTGAGGACTTGTTTGTGAGCAATACGGCAATTTGTTCTGAAGTCTGTTAATTCAAGGTGACTAATCCAAATCAGATTTTTTTGCTTCACTGAATCACAGGATGCAGGGGGACTCCAACTTTTTTGGCACTTTTTTGGCACTGTAGCCAAAACGTCTTCAGTTTTGAATAAGTTCTGTGGACACTAGTCTCAAAATGGCTGCCATGCCCTGGAGGCATGGCATAACACAAAATTATTGTTTAGTCGTTTAGTCGTGTCCGACTCTTCGTGACCCCATGGACCAGAGCATGCCAGGCACTCCTGTCTTCCACTGTCTCCCGCAGTTTGGTCAGACTCATGTTTGTAGCTTCGAGAACACTGTCCAATCATCTCGTCCTCTGTCGTCCCCTTCTCCTTGTGCCCTCCATCTTTCCCAACATCAGGGTCTTTTCCAGGGAGTCTTCTCTTCTCATGAGGTGGCCAAAGTATTGGAGCCTCAGCTTCACGATCTGTCCTTCCAGTGAGCACTCAGGGCTAATTTCCTTAAGAATGGATGCATTTGATCTTCTTGCAGTCCATGGGACTCTCAAGAGTCTCCTCCAGCACCATAATTCAAAAGCATCAATTCTTCGGCGATCAGCCTTCTTTATGGTCCAGCTCTCAGATCCATACATCACTACTGGGAAAACCATGGCTTTAACTATACGGACCTTTGTTGGCAAGGTGATGTCTCTGCTTTTTAAAATGCTGAACACAAAATTAGAACCTTGTAACCACAGCTCTCCCCCAGCCCTAGACAACCACATGCTTGCAGGGGGAAGTCCTTATGTCCTGTTGGTCCTAGTTGTGGATATCATAAGATATTGATTTCACACACACACACACACACACACACACACACACACACAGAGAGAGAGAGAGAGAGAGAGAGATGCTGTTGTTATCTATCCCCTGTACCAGGAAAGAGAAAGATATGCCATGTGACCACACCACACTCACAGTAAAATGCTGTACACAGCACATTCACGCCACAGATCATAGGCACACATTCATCTCTGCTTCTCTCTGTGTGTGTCCATTTCTCACCCATGTGTTCATACTCATGGTTCTCACACATACGCACAGCCATACATATATATCTGCCTCTTTCTGTGTGTATATCTCTTTCTCTCATATATCACACATCCCTTCCTTTCCCTCCCTCCTTTTCTCCCTCTCATCTCTCTCTCTCTCACACACACACACACACACACACCCCCACACACCCCTGTTGCGCAAAAATCAACTCCCGGCTTTTCCTTTTTTTATACAACAATAACATCAGCAGGCTCATTCAGAAAATAAGAATAAAAAGTTTTGTTGTTGCTATTGTTAAATGATTAGAAGTCAGGAACTCATGCCAATCTATCACAAACCACGGAGAGGTCTATCAGTAGGAACCCTCCCCCCCCCCCCCATAGCTCAGTAGTAGAGGAGCTTCTTTACATGCATAAAGCTCCCAAGTTGAATGCCTGGCATCCAGGGTAAGGGCTGTCTAAAAACCTGGAAAACGGCTGCCAGTCAGTGTAGACAGTACTAAGCCAAACAAACCAATGGTCTGGCTCAGTTTAAGTCACCTTCCTGTGCTTGTGTTCACCCCTGTTCCAGAGTGTCCCAAGTATAGTTGCAATGTGTTCTCCTAATAGCCCAATTGCCCAAATACAATCCTTGTTTCCAAGCACAATTCAAAGTGTTGGTGCTGACCTTTAAAGCCTGAAACAGCCTTGGCTCTGTATACCTGAAGGAGCCTCTCCAGCCCCATCGTTCAGCCCGGACACAAAGGTCCAGCTCCAAGGGTTTTCTGGCAGTTCCAGAGAACCAAGCAGAATTCTGCTTCTTGGTAGTGGCGCCTGCCCAGTTAAACACCCTCCCATCACATATTAAGGAAACAAACTATTTGATTTTTAGAAGCTATCTGAAGGCAGACCTATATAATAATTTTTATTTTATTTTATTTTTTATACCCTGCCCAACTGGCTGTGGTTCTCCAGCCACAGGGACGTTTTTAATGTCTGATGGAGCGTGAGAGGCAGAAGGGCACTAATGTCTGATGTTGTATTACGTTTTTAATATTATGTTTTAATATTTTGTTGGGTGCTGCCCAGAGTGGCTGGGGCGACCCAATCAGAGGGATGGCATTTAAATATTAGTCGTAGTAGTCGTAGTTGTAGAAACTTGGATGGTTTCATTTATTGTTTGTTTGAAGCTGTCCTTTGCAATAGTTGCAGTGGTTAAAGCATTAAACTTTCCCCTCATCAGCTATGATTATGTTCCACTTGTATACTCAGTCAGTAAAAATAAGATATGCTCTTAAAATAATTTCTTTTCTTCTGCAGTCTCCTAAAGAAGTATATGGATATATTTCTCGATGGCAGGAGTGGACTGAAGATATTTTTCCCACTTTGTGGCAAAACCATTGAAATGAAATGGTAACTGACACACCTCTCGCTTTCAGAAACTTTATCTTAGTAGCTTGCTTTTTAAAGGGGTTCTGCTGGGTTAAACCACAGAGCCTAGGACTTGCTGATCAGAAGGTCGGCGGTTCGAATCCCCGCGACGGGTTGAGCTCCCATTGCTCGGTCCCTGCTCCTGCCAACCTAGCAGTTTGAAAGCACGTCAAAGTGCAAGTAGATAAATAGGTACTGCTCCGGTGGGAAGGTAAATGGCGTTTCCATGCACTGCTCTGGTTTGCCAGAAGCAGCTTAGTCATGCTGGCCACATGACCCGGAAGCTGTACTCCGGCTCCCTTAGCCAATAAAGCAAGATGAGTGCCGCAACCCCAGAGTTGGTCATGACTGAACCTAATGGTCAGGGGTCCCTTTACCTTTACTGAGTTGGAGGAGATACTGCTGCAATTTTAAATGCCTTAATGCTGTGCCTAGTCAGTCCACAAGGGAATCCTGTGCATTCTCCATTGAAATGAATGAGATTATGAGCAAGATTATGAGTGTTCAGGCCAAGCTCTCAACAGGTATCCATAGGACTCAGCTGACCATTCTACAACCATAGAGAGGTATGATGCCTGGTGTTTGGAACAAATGGTAACCTGAATAAGTTTGGATATGGCTAATTGTTGTGATGCTGGACTCTTCAGTCCATCCAGATGCAAATGGGTTTGGGATGCATTAAGGTGGTCTGTCCATGTTGGGTTCATAATCAAGTTTTTACCCAAATGAATCTTTTCATTTTATTTTTATTTTGTAAGCCACAGACGCTTGCACAGCTTGTTATACATCTCATTTTATATCTGAAAGGCATAGCCAAACACTCAGAAAGAACATCCACGATGTTAGGACGAGAGGCAGATTTAGGGGAGTCCGCACTAGGTGCAGAGCCCAGGAGCACTGCAGGAGGTTCTGTTATTTAGAATGGAGCGTGAGAGGCAACGGGGCACTGAATTTTGGGATCCCAGGGTCTTCCACTGTTGGGACAATAATGCAAGCATCCACACTTTTTTCAAGGAACAGAGCTGGTTTAGATGATAGGGAAGTGACTTTCAAAATTTAAAAGAGAATGATTTAGCCAAATTTCATTGTGGTCCTTAAATCAGAGAAGATGTCACCACCACACTTTGTATGTATGCATTTCTGTACATGGAGCCTTCCCGTCTCCACAGGGAAACGTGGAGAGCCCATGTCTTGAGATTCTTTGCCTTTACATGTCTTCTCCTAGTCATAGATGTGTGCACCATTTTCATGAATGCCCAGGGGGCTAACTAAAGATGACTAGCGAGTACATAAAGAGGTGAGCTTAGAAAGTAGCATCTCAGAAAGAAAAGCAGCTTGCACGAGAACAGAAAAGGAGGTGAACACCATCACTCATAGTTTCTCTGCTTAAAATTCCCTACTGCCAGTGGTACACTTCTTTGCTTTAAAAAGCAACAGTCCTGTGTTGGGGTTCCCTTGCACATACCTGCCTATCCTCAGACACTGGTGCTTGAGGTGTGGCCCTGCAGAGCACCAGCCACGTAGACTTTGACCATTTTTTCTTTGTCGTTGTTTTAAAAAAAACAGTAATAAAGCATAAGTAAACTTGCTGTCTTGTCAACATGTAGGTTAGCTGACATGGGGCACCAAGTCGTTGGTGTGGAAATCAGTGAAAGTGCACTGAAGGATTTTTTCACAGAACAAAAACTTTCATTTTCGGAAGAAGCCATTCCAGGCATCCCTGGTAAATTACTGAAGGTATGTATTGGGGATCGAGGAGATGTTCATTTTAATGTGAATATACCTAATTCACACTCCCTTAATCGATACAAGAACCGAAATGCAACCTTCTTTGAAAAATTTTATTTCTCCAAATTTCCCGGTGCAGTTTGTGGCAGCTAAGGTATGCATGGCAATGTATATATTAGCAAAAATAATATACAGTACAGGGATGCATTATTAGGAGAAATTTATTGCAAAAGTGCACACAAAAATATGAATTTTAGGAGAAATGCCAGCAAAAATGCATACAATGTTTGTGTGGATTTTTCTAAAAATAATTCACAAACTGATGCAGAAATGAGGTGAAATGGATTTAAGTAACTCCATGCATTAGATTGTTTTATGGTTGTCTAACAAATAAAACAATAGTTAATGTTAATTTTTGATAAAAATATCTTACTAATTGTTCTTTCTGCCTTGTTGTTTTATTTAAATAATGCTAACTCAATGTTATCCCTATTTCTCACTGTAGAGCACAACTGGAAATATTTCTTTGTACTGCTGCAGTATTTTTGACTTCAGCAGGTAGGAACAAAATGATGACTCTGAATATTTCTGCAAATTAGAATGGCACTAAGCTCTGTTTGATCTGAACCCATCAAATATTTCCTAAGAAGTAAGGACAGACATTCAGAATATGCTGGATAGAGCATATTTTTCATCT
The DNA here is from genome assembly GCF_964106645.2 of Podarcis pityusensis. NCBI lineage: Eukaryota > Metazoa > Chordata > Lepidosauria > Squamata > Lacertidae > Podarcis > Podarcis pityusensis. Next base: position 60,637,297 of record NC_138031.1, read on the forward strand.
TAATGTGGTAATTGCTGATGCGTCATTATTTCCAGAACAGGGAGGTATCTTTTCCAATTAATTATGATTCAATTTCCAGTTTGCAAGATTAAATATCTCTTGTGAACACTGAAAGTTCTTCAGTGCAGTTACATGTACACAGATTGCAATACTATTGGCTAAGAATTCTTGGTGCTGCCCATAATCTTTGTAAAACTTACCTTTGACTTGAGTAGTATGTGGCCTGCACCCCCAGACCTGATAGTCAAATTTCCCTAGCTGGGTTTAAATCTCTGATCAGTCAATTTTGTTCCTAAATAGAGTGGACTGATTAGGTGGACCGAATTATGATCATCTCCTTTGTTTCAGCATGAGATCTTTAAATAGCATTGTATTACTTTTACTCTCATCATTCTGTTTAGTAACTTAAGGAAATTCCTGGAATGACAGTTTCCATCTCCTCATCCCAGCAGCTCCCTGCATGCTTTGTACACCCCAAAAAGCCTCTAAGGAGGATTGGACGTCCTCTTGAACAATGTGGGGTGGAACACAGGGGATTGCTGAAAGGGGAAGGATAAGTCAAAAGCAGAAAAAGTTCATTCCATGAACTTGTTTTTGTTCATGGAAGGCGTAGCCACTTTCATATGGGGCGGTTGCTTTCCCATGTTTACAGGATGCAGCCTGTTAATTTTGACCTTCAGCTTCATTGAATGCTCTGGATGAAAATTCCAATTGCATCATCTGGGTGGCTCTTGCTTAAGCAGACTGAGAGCTCTGTGCAGTAATTTAAAACCCCACTGCTTTTTTATGCAACATCTGTCTTTCCTGTCTAGATCATAAAACTGTGGTTGTTACAGCTTCTGATATGCAATGCTTCCTCCCTCTCTCCTGCTCCTTGTAGCACCATCACTGGCAAGTTCGATGCGATTTGGGACAGGGGATCTCTAGTTGCTGTTAACCCTTGTGACAGAGAACGGTTAGTAACTATCGCTGAAATTTATACTCTGTTGATGTTGATACCTACTCTCCGTCCTTTGCTAAAGCCTCTGGCTTTAAGGAAAGAATAATTTCCTCTTTGGCATCATTGAATAACTTGTACAAGCCACTCTGCCACTTGAGGCTACTCAAGTTCCATAATACCCAGTTCCATAATACAGTGGTACCTCGGGATGCGAACGGGATCCGTTCTGGAGCCCCATTCGCATCCTGAATAGAACGTAAGACGCGACTCCACATGGGCGGGTTGCGTTTTGCCGCTTCCGCACATGCACGTGACATCATTTTAAGCGTCTGCACATGCGCGAGCAGCAAAACCTGGAAGTAACACACTCCGTTACTTCCAGGTTGCCGCAGAGCGCAACCTGAAAGCGCTCATCCTGAATCACATTCAACCCGAGGTATGACTGTAAATGGAATAGCAATGGAAATCCCTGACTTGTTGAAGTTAAGCCTAAAGCAGTTGCCTCACACACCAGCCCAACAGGCAAGGGACCACATGGAGTGTGGGTGAAGTGCTTATTTCCAGGCCAGAAGGTCTGACCTTTTAAGGGACTCTGGTTTTAAAAGTGGGGCAGGACCTACGAGAGGTGAACTGGAGGCAGAGGCTCAGGTTTGTCCATTTCCCATTCTGTAACAATACTCTGTACTTTGTTGTTACAGAGCTCCACTAAAGATGAACCCACAAATGTCAAAGTTTTGTGCTAGATTTTGGGAGATAATAGAGCTTTGTTACAGTGGCCCTGCAATGGAGATTTGTTACAGTACTGGGGCAATCCTTTCTTTGTTAGGGAGATTGCTTGTTAATGGCCCAAAATGAGCATGTTTCCTTGATGAAAACAAATGCCCAGATAGGTTTGCAAGGAAGAAACTGAGTGGAGTAGCAAATCTGCTACTTCCATAGAAGTGCAAATGCTGCTTTTCTCCAGTTAGCATTTATCTCTTTGTAAATAAACCAAGTATTTTTAAAAGGCCGTAAAACTCAAGTTCCCTCTCCTCCAAAGGGAACTGAATCCAGGAAGGTCTTACTGCTTGGGGAAGGTGGAACTGTGTGATTGTGTTAAAATCCACTGCCTGAAGTGACACAGTGCTTGGGCTTCTTAATTTTCTTTTTAGCTATAGCCAGTTGATATTATCACTAATGAACAGCAGGTGTCATTGTCTACTAGCGACCTGTTTATATGACCCAAGCAAACATAAAGGTAAGATATTATGACTGAATTCCATCTTGACATTGTGAAAATCCTACTTATAAATCATGCAGCCTGGTTTCTTGGGAAAGGGTGACCTTTTGTGACTAAAGATGATTATGGAACTCAGGCATGGGCCCAACATGAGATTGTGAGGCAGCACATGTTCAGCAAGACTGAAAAGTCAGGTTTCCCAAATGTCTGTTGGTCTGTGATCCCAGTGCACATTTGATTTTCCCCATTATTACTTGCCTACTTTTTCATTCTAAAATTGGGCTCCAGGCAACTTATAAAAATTCTAGTTAAAATACAATGGAGAAGGTTATAGCTCAGCAGTAGAGCATCTGCGTGGGATGCAGAGAGTCCCAGGTTCAATCCCTGGCTGGAAATGGCCCTGTGTGAAATCCTAAACAGCTGCTGCCAGATGTTGTAGACAATGCTCAGCATAAGGCAGCTTTCTATGTTCCTAATTCAATGCAAAAACAAGATAGTGGGTCAAGGAATAACAACCTAAAAGAATGCGATGTGGATTTCTACTGCCAGTTGATTGCAAAAAGATGCAATTAAGGTTAATATTTAGGGATCAGGAGCAAGCCACTGTACAAGGCTTACCCATGCAATTTCCCACTTTCTCATAAATTGCACCCATCCTTCTAAACTAGGTTTGGCAGTACAAGTGGCCCTCACCAAACTGGCTTGGTGAGGGCCACCTTGGTGAGGTTGCATATGTAAACTTGTGTAGGGTTCTTAAAGTGAGTTTATCGCCGTACTTAGTCTGATTTCTCCTTATTAATTGGTTGGTTTCTTTTTCAGGTCCACCCTTCTATGTTCCTGATTCTGAAGTGAAACATTTATTTGGTGAGTCAGCTGAACAATGGTTTTGACTTTTGTCAAAATGCATGTGGCAGACCCAGCGTGCATTCACGTTGTAGGAGCAAACTGGGTGTTTTTCCACTGACAAAAGACAGTGACGCTGTTTGAGAATGTTTGCTTTCTAAGCAGAATCCAATGGCATGCGGAGTCTGAAAATAGACACCAGAAATGTATCAGAGCCCTCAAAAACCATTACTTCCCCAATTTCTTTTTTCTGCTGATTATTTTGTGCTAGGGAAAAGAAACTTGAACCTGCACGTCTAGTCTAACAGATCCTGTCTCCTTGTGATGCAAGGTTACCTTCAATACAGAGCCCTAGTAATTTAACCTAAATTCTTGGACCATTCCTTATTCTCTTTAAATGTTTCAGATTGCCAACCTGCGCATAAAGGTGGCATCCTTCATCTTGCTTCTCCCTAATTTCTTTAGACAATGCCTGCTCTGTGGATTTGAGCATGGTGGTGCTGTTCCAGTTTCATCTAAGTCTGGCTCCAGCCTGTGCAATCTGCACATCGTCACACAATTCTCTCCACTGCTATCAGCAGATGCAGGAGTTATACCCTAATAAAAATACTGGTTCTGCTATCCTTGTCACTGCCAGGAGTGCTGTGGCTGCCTACTCTGGTTTCTTACTGCACAATATGTGCACACAGGGTAATGTGATCACTGTATACAAGTATCACAGTGTTTGTAAATGCAGCCTCACTGTGTGTGTTTGTATCCCGTAGCCCTTTTATCATATATGTGAACAATGCAGCATGCCTTTTTGCTCGCGTGATTTGGAGTCAAACTGTGCAGGCAAAGGAACATATTTTACCTGTCTTTAGATTAACCACAGTTTGCTGGGGATGGATGACCTGACAAGCAGCAGCAAATCTAAACTGGAAAGGAAAGCTTCCAAACTCCTCATGGCTACACAGAAGAAAAAGGAGGGGAGCACACTAAACTTGATGTGGCTAATTCTCATCATGCTCAACTATTATTTGACTCAGGGGTAGCCTGTGTGGTGTTCTCCAAATACTGAGGACTACAACTCCCATATCAGCTCCAGCCAGCATGGGATGATGGGAGTTGTAGTCCATCACCTCTGAAGGGCGCCACATTGGCTAACTTTGTTTTAGCATGGCATCCAAATGAGACCATTCATGGCTGTTGCGAGGGCTTAACTTCTACTTGCTTAAATGAATGAATGGCCCAAGTAAGAAGACTTTGTCTCTAACAAAATTTATCCCTGGCAAAACACAAAGCAAGCTTTACTTGTCCGTCTCAAGATCAGTAATTTCTTGTTCTTACTTTCCTTTCAGGCAAATCCTGTGATATTACATGTCTTGAAAAAGTCGATGGCTTAGCAGAGAGGCCTAAAAAGTGGGGTTTAGATTACTTTTGGGAGGTGCTATACATGCTTGTGTTAAAATAGCCAAGAAAGATAATAAGCATCTTGGGCTGCAGGTCTGTACTGAATTACCTTGAAATAAGTCCCACTGAATGGAGAACTCTTCAGAGTAAACATGTATAAGATTTTCCTGTTAAACGTGGGAGGGTGCAGCTCTTTACTGAACATTTGAACATTATTCAAAATGAATAATTCTCTAGCTATTAGATTTGACTTATAAAATCTGTACTTCAAACTCATTTTATGTGAATTTCCATATAAAAGTCACATTATTTTTGTCTGTTTTGCCTTCTGAATTATTTCACTATAAATACAGTTTTGTAAAGTTGCCAACCTCAACCTTTTTCTATCTAGTCCTCAAATAATGTGAAGAGGCAGTCTCCTTAGCCATATTAATACTCATCAGCAGACATGTATAGCATTGCTATATTCAGAGAGATGTATTGTTATGTAATTGCCAGCTTTCCAGTTTTAGGAGATCCTTTCACAAGGTCTGCTTCAATTTAAGGAAAGGATACTGGTGACATACTGGAGTTAAGAGTTGTTGCTGTTGTTTTTTGTACCGTTTTTTATTTACAAATGTACAGGTTGAGCAGGAGGAAGCAAGCACACACCCAGATAGATTGTACTACTTTTGTGACAGCATCAGTTCATCCCTAATATCTGAGAAATTCCTAGCCCCACATGTCACCACCAAAATCAGCAATACTGAAGGTAAATTATCAGCAAAGCGGTGGAAAACTTTATACTCATATGATTTCTGTAGGTTACAATGGAGACAGCTTCAAGGTACAGTCTGTGCGTAGTGAACACATCCTAGTGGAAGCTGCTTCATAAAGTATGTCGAAACAAAATTAAAAAATTCCTTCCAGTAGCACCTTATTGGTATGAGCTTTTGTGTGCATGCACACTTCTTCAGATACATACTTTATATGGCATTCATACCTGCTATGGGTACATGAGCATTTCCTACAGCAGACATGTAATGTGTAAGGGTAGACAGAGTTCTGTTTGTTTGAAACCTTTTTACACCACTCTTCAGTCAAAAAAACCTCTCAGTAGAGCAGACATAAGCTTAATCATAAAAAGTAGCTTCTTCCCACAGAATTACAATGGAAAGCACCTGATACAAAAGGAGAAATGGATGAGGACTAGAGGGTGGGAGTGGGGAAGAGACAACAAAGTCAGGCACCAGCTCCTAAAGTTACAACATTATTACAATGATCAACTGGTTAAGAGAGTGTAGGAGCCAAAGGGAGCTGGCCTCTCAGCAGAGCCACTTGACAACACAGTGAGCATTTTCAGGGGAACGGCAGCAAATCAAGGCTTCCTGGTGTGTATGCCTGCTCCTCTTACTGTACTTTCACTAAGGTTTCCTGAAATAGTTTAGCCATAGGAAACATGAAAGCCATATAAAAGTGTGAAGCGCTCCTGATTCAAAAACCTTGAATGGATCAAACCACATGAGGTATATAGCCACTCCTCCTTTGCCTCACTGAGTTATCACTTAAACCAGGCATTCCCAATTTATTTGGGACCCACTACCTACTTGATTCCGTAAACTCATCCCCAGTGCCCCCTACCCTATAAAAAGCATTATTCAGACCCTGTAAGGATCCCACTAGGAAGATAATAACACAATGAACTTCAAAACAGTGGCGATTAATTGCGGCATTGGATTCAGAATCCAGTTAAAACTAAAATAGATCAACTTGATCCAGTGATACTAGCTATTCAAAGTCTGATAGTCTAGGGTTGCCACACATCTGGACATATCCAGAATACCACATTTGTCAGCAGTGTCCTTGCGGAAATCAGTCAAATGTCTAGGAAAATTCGGATGTATGTCAGCAGTGCTGTTCTTGCAGATTTCCCCTTAAAATGACTTCGGCACCTTCCCACTGTCCCCTTTCCTCTTAGCGGCCTCCTTTGGGAACCACTGGCTTAAACCAATAGAACAGGGCAGTGTAGGTATTATTAGTTCAGTTGCCAGAATGGCTGGTGTCATTCATTACCTGAATTGCCTTGTGTCTATATGAACCCTTCTGATTCAGCTGTTCCCTCTGCTTCTGCCATTCCATACCTTTATTACAAGTGTCTTTTCCATACTGTGAAGAAAACCCTGCAGCTGAGGAAACAGCTGCTGCCACAAGAGCCCTTTCTTTTGCTTGGGGAGGGGGAACTGAGAGGGACCAGCCAGGAGAAGCAGCTGGTGGCACATGTAGCAAGAGAGCACTTTCCCCCCTCTGTATTCCATCCGGGTGCTTTTGCACGGGAAAGTGGAGAAGCATTCTGTCAAGGGCAGGATGGTGTTCATGCTATTTTCTTTTTTAAACAGTTTGAACATTCACAAGAGGGGGGGGGGGGAAGGCTGCCTGTCATTTGAAAACAGTGCCAAACAGGCCTGGGATGGTCACTTGGCTTGAATGAGAAACTAAGTTGAGATTTTATCAAGAATGGCAACTTAAATGAGGCAGGGCAGGACTTCCTTTAGAAAAAGAACAGTTGATTGGTAAACCGTTATTCACTCAACCCCACTATGAAGGTCCCTTGGAAGGCATGGAAATAGTATTTTTGTCCATGGGAAAGGGGTGGGAATTTAAGGTGCCACAGGCGTGGCTAGGGTTCTTCTGTGCAACCTCCCAAAAGCTTTGTTAAAACACACACACACACACACACACACACACACACACACACACACAGAGGAGGCTCTGTGTTTTTAATCAATTAAAATATATCTGAAGCGATCCAGAACATGTCACGCTGCACTCACACCCACACAAATATTCTGTCTGCTATGCAACGGTTAAAAGAATAGGCTAATAATAATAATAATAATAATAATAATAATAATTTATTTATACCCTCCCATCTGGCTGGGTTTCCCCAAGCACTCTGAACGGCTCCCAACAGAAAATAATAATAATAATAATAATAATAATAATAATAATAATAATAATGCGATAAAACATCAAACATTGAAAACTTCCCTAAACAGGGCTGCTTTTAGATGTCTTCTAAAAGTCAGTTGTTTATTTCCTTGACATCTGATGGGAGGGAGTTCCACAGGGCAGGCGCTACTACCGAGAAGGCCCTCTGCCTGGTTCCCTGTAACCTCACTTCTTGCTGTGAGGGAACCGCCAGAAGGCCCTTAGCTCTGTACCTCATTGTCCGGGCTGGACAATAGGAGCCACTCTATGGGGATGGGAGGAGAATGAAGTCAGGAGGACAAAAGGGGGCAGCGACTGGGGGAGAGGAAGCACCAGCAGCAGGAAAGAGAACAGAGTTAGATATAAGTAGATCTAGAAGAAAGTGAGACAGCAAATTTGCAAAATAAATAGGAGTCAGCCACAAGGGCAGCCTTAGGTCAATGGTGTACCTGATCTCTCTCTAAATAATTAATAATCCCTATTTTTTAAGAAAACACTACCAAAATGGTTGGCTTTGGTTATACCTGAGGGCAGAGTCTCTAGTAAATCTATAAATGTTTCTCATGCTGAAGTCCGGAAGACAGCCTTTGAAACCAACTTTACACCCCGCCTTTGCCCCCACCATTTATTTGTCTTAGTGGATTTTAATTGAACAGTGATCCTTGAGAAGTGGAATGGTACAGTAAACCCAAACATACTGGATTCAATTTATACGGGTAAAGATGGGCACCTTACCAGTATTCAGGTTCATATTGCAATTGAATCAGGAGCATATTTATTCCCATTTTCACGCAAGCTAAAAATAAACACTGGAAAGAGAAGGCGAATACATGAATGGCAGGTGCCCTTGTGAATCTGTTGCTTTATCGTAAAGTTTCCTCAAGGGGGCAGCAAACTACAACCAATGCTGCCATTGTGGACTATCGCTGTCGAGTTCACTGCACTCACTCTGCACGAAGGCCTCTCTCTCTGATGTAAGAGGGTCTTGTGACTGCACCCACGTGACCAGATGGCATAGGACACCACCAGCAGAGCAACAATCCTCTTAAGAGTTGCACAAATGTCTGCCAAGGCCAGTGACAGTATGCAGACCACGACAGAGCTGCTCGACCAGACAGAGAACAGTCTGCTCGAATGCAAAGTGTGCTTTGAAAAATACAACCAGCAGAAAAAGCGCCGGCCAAGGAACTTGCCATGCGGACATGTCATGTGCCTGGAGTGTGTCACATCACTGGCCCATCCCCGGAGTTTGAAGCTGGAGTGCCCTTTCTGCCGCAGGGCTTGCAAATCTTCCGAGACCAGCGACTGCTTGCCATTGTTGCACCTGATGGAGATCTTGAGCTCTTCATCCAACAGTGTTCCGGTTTCAGGAAGGACCGTTGGAGCAGCTGAGGATGTGGTGATGCCAGCATCTCAGGTCTTAACATTTCACCTGTCTTTCGGAGGATGGGGAACCCTGGTCAACCCAACAGGGATTGCTGTGTGCCAGAGGTCTGCCTGCCTAGCGGTGGCTCACGACGGCAAGAAGAGGATTAAGCTGTTCAGTTTCAACGGGCGCGTCATACAACAGTTTGGAGAAAGAGGGCAGGCAGGAAATGACATCAGGTACCCGACCGATGTCACAATCACGCTGGACGGCCATATTGCAGTCACGGACAGCGGGGATCGTTCTGTCAAAGTGTTTGACTTCAACGGCAGGGGAAAGCTGGTTATCTCCGAGTCCTTCGGTTTACCTTGGGGTCTGGATACTACGCCTCAGAATGATGTAATCATGACCGATTCAGTGGCAGGTGCTCTGTATCGCTTGACAGCGGACTTTAAGCGGGGGGAATTAAAGGGGGTGGAAAAACTCTGTTCTAATTTGTGCGACCCGAGGAAAGTGGCTGTTTCTCAGGCCTCTGGGGCCATTGCTGTCATAGAGCATTCAGTGGCGCAAGGACCAAGCTGCGGCTGCACCATGCTGAAAGTATTCGCTGCAGACATGCAGCTCATAAGCCAGGTGGACACTTTTGGCCTCAATCTAGTATTTCCTTCCAAAATATATGCCAGTGATGTGACCTTCAGCAGGGAAGGTCAAGTAATAGTAACCGATGGCTATAACCAAGCAGTCTTCTGCCTTGGAAAACCTGAAGAGTTCCCTATGTGTAAGCCTATCATTACCCAAGGTCTTTCTTACCCTTTGGCATTAGCTTTCACACCAGACAGTTCTCTGATTGTCTTGGATGGTGGAGATCATTCTTTAAAAGTATTCACAGCTAGCTGAAATATGGGGGTGTGTTGCTTTCACATTGCCTGATCCAGTTCACAGCTTAACAGAGACTATGTGGAAGCTCTTTGTGCTTAACACCCCAACTTCTTTAAGGATAGCTGATTAAGTTGATGGATTATGTCGAAATGGCTAAAATGACCGGAATAATTAGAAATCAGGAAGACCACAATTTTAATAAGGAATGGGGGAAATTTATAATTCATCTTAAAAGCCATTGTAAACCGTTAAAATCGATAGTAGGATTGGAATAATGTTTGTGGTTTAATGGTGAATTTTGAACACAACGGAGAGGTAAAAGATTTGGATCATTATAAAAGATGCAGGAGGAAATGATTAACAATAGGACCCACAAAGCGGAGGAGGGAAGTTCAGGAGATTCTTTGGAATCTTGTTTCTGTGTTGTATGTTGGATATGTGACGGTAAAATTATAATCTGAAAAACCAAATAAATAAATTGAGAGAGAGGGAGAGAGAAGCTGATATGAATCTTATCCGTGTTGTGTATTGTGGAATCAGTCCAGTGGATGTGAACTAGACTACCTAAGGCTGTAATACGTACTGTAACCACAGGCTAGTGAGGAAATCCCACTGAACTAAGGTGCTGGATGTTCATGTTGGCCATTGCCAAAGGAGTTACTTTAGTTGGGTATTAGAGAAGCTGTATGTGAAGAATGCTGGTAACTTTCTATGTTGGGCTGTAGACAGGCTTGTGTTTCCCTTGGATTTTCGATGGCACATGTGAAAGCCCACCTTCAGCCAGAATGTATGACTGCCCCCCTCTTGCATAAGCAAATGAGTGTTTAAGAGAATGGGCAGCATCTGTTAGTGCAGTCTTCCCCCAATCTGGTACCCTCTGGGTCTTTTGGACCACAGATTCCATTCACTCCAGCTGTATCACCTTCCCAGCTAGCACTGATGACAGTTGCAGTCCAAAACATCTGGAGGATACCAGGTTTAGGAAGTCATGTTTTATGACATTGCACTGGCCATTGTAAGCTGACCCAAGAAATTCAACACTGTGGCAGCATTAGTCAGGGCTGCTACACTGGGGATAGATGCCTTCACCAGATGTGTTGCCAGGTCATCCTGCAAAGCATTTAAGCGGAACAAAGTGGGGCAGAGAAGGGGCATGTTCAGGATGGTGGAGGCATGGGAATGACTCATGGCCATGCCATTAAACCAGCTTTTTCCACACACCTTGAAGCCAGTTAAACTAGTGCAAACCTGCCTTTTCAAGGGTGTTCCGCTGGGTGTATATTTTATAGAACAGATCATCTCCATCTGTTTTATACTGGATACCTCTGAATCTGTCATTGACCGTTGTAACTACACATATTTATAGAAGGAGTGCCTGTTTGGCTCGTTATATTATATATTTTTTCCATTGCAGATTTAAAAGAAACTGTGATCTTAATTGTATTTTTTGGGTTGTTGTTTAAATATAAAAAATGTAAAAACTCTTTATTTTGATGAATGCAAAGTGCCGAACTGCGCCTTACACACAGCTGTGCTTCTTTTTTATGAGTTTCAGTTAAAAAACAATGTGGGGAGGGCTGCTTAACCATTTCCCTTCTGGCTGTTTTTCTGCAAACCCCCCCCCCCCTTCATTCCATAGAAGAAAAAATACAGGTGCCAATATAATATTTCCTGTACAGAGAAACACACCTGGGGTTAATTTTGAGTTGGGGGAGGCAGCTGGAAGAAAAGTTACATAACCCCTCCTTCCTGCCATTTTTCGACTGAAATTTGTGGCCTCAAAGGCTGTTTTTAGTTTTTAAAAACCATACACATCAGAAAGAAAGATCCCTTTGGTTGCATCTTGCCCCGCACCCCGCTACAATACATAATCTTTGTTGCTGTTAGAAACAGAAGGCCCAGTGTATTGCTGGTAACGCTAGACACAATTTATTTCTGTTTTCTTAAATATAACATAGAAGTGTTTTTAGAATGTTATTGAGATGAGCTTAAAGAATCTCTGATCATGGGATAATCAGGCTGTTAGGATGGGGGGCGGGAATGTAGTGCCTTTTCCCCACTAGTTATTCTGGTAGAACTGTTAACTTTCTCTTTGAAAAATTAAGGAAGAAATAAATTAAAAACTCATGAAATACTACAAAAAAGTTTTAACATTACAGGTTGACCTGGGGGGAAAGGTTTACTGCATCAAGATATTGATGACTTAGGACCTTGTGAGATTTTAAAAAAATATCTCATTGTGTTTAATAATGAAAAAAAGATATGCATTTTCTCTTTTCCTTTGGTTGTGGGGAAAATGTTGGAAGTCCAGTACCTACTTTTGGCAAAAAATTGTGGAATTACATTAGCATGGAAAGGACCCAGTGAACTCTGAGGTGTATCTTCCTTTTTATCTGCAAACGTGATCTTTTTAATGATGAAATTGTCACTGTATCATGCCATGCTGTTGTTGATTAGGAAGCACTTTTCTCTGGCTGACTCAGCAGTTCACCTTCTACACACTGAGAGCCAAAACAGACACCATTGAGATGGTGGTAGGAAGGGAAGAGATTTGGATATACGGAAGATTAAACTGTGAATTATATATATATTTTTAAAGTTGGAGCCTAAGTTAGTTGTACTTAATAGCTACTGAAAAAATGGGATGAACAGAGTCATGACTTATGTTGCACTTGGGGGGGGGCACCAAATTTTGGCCTTGCACAGGGCTCCACTGAAATTTGAAAAACCAAAGTCCTCCCCCGATTTGTTACAGTTGTTTTAAATATCCCACAAGATAAACTATGGCAACATTATTAATACAACTTGTCCAATAGCTCAGGGCCGAAATAGACTTGATGTGAGGGAATCTATAACTGGATCGCAGGACTTTTTGTTTTTATTTGAAATAATCCACAAGACTTGAATCTTTCAGCATCCTACTAAAAACTGCCCCCACCGTGAAATCTGTAATGCCTTCACACCTACATTATGAATTTTATTTATGAATGTGCAGTTCTGTTTTCTTAGAATAGTCTTCCATGTTTTATGTCTCCCAGTGCATTTGGGAGTACTGTGGATGTCCCATGGATATGAACGGAAGCTGCTGCCTCAATCCTTGAAGTATCAGATGCTCCATCTATGGCCAGCTTTCTCTTTACATTGAAAAACACCATTATCATGCCTTTCTATTGGTCTATTTAAGTTTGTTGGAACTCCAGATAAATGTGAGCACTGTATGTTGCAAGACAACATGTACAACAGTGATTCCCCTCCCCACTGAGTTTTATCTTCATCACCCTGTCACATACAATGATTCACTGAATTTCGAATCACATTGTTTTCTGTTAAGAGCTAGTAGTAGGCATAGCAACCCATTAAAAAAAAATGTTTCTTATGATTCTGTTTTCTCAACCCTTAATGAAAATAAGTGGCTTAGTCTAATGCGTTGACTATGCTTTGAACGCAAGTGGAGGAATCTGCAGTTTTGCAGGAGGAGGAGGAAGAGATGGGCAGTGAAAAAAGGATATTTTGCCTCCCACCAGACAAACCCGTGTTTGCAAACCTGATCCAACTACCGTAACATGATTTTTCCAGCAAGCACATCTCTTGCCCTGCACATACTATTTGCTAGATCAGGAACCATGGCTCAAAATGGGATCTGCAACCACTTTCCCATCCCAGTATGAATGCTGTTTTGCGCATCCTGCATTGCTTTCAGTGGAATTAGTGCTCAGGTGCATGTTCTGATGGAGATGCACATTTGTGAATGCAAATGAGTGTGAATGCAGAACTGCTGAAAGCAACACACTGTAGACAGAACATGTCTGATTTGCCTCTCAGTCATTTAAACTCTCTCAGAACCCCACCACAGATGTCTTTCCTATTGTGCATTTACAGTGATTTGTTTTTATGATAGTACCGGGATGGTCAATACTCTTTCTTCCTACATAAGTTCGGGGGCAGCCATAGCTGCTTTGTTTCCAGTCGGTGTATGACCAGTAGCTTCCTGCTGAATTTCATCCCACAAATGGTTGGTGGATTTTCTTTAGTCCCACACTGGTTGCACTACAGAGCAAGTGTGACTTGCCAGACAGCAATGCAGGAACATCAGGGGATATTGTGGAACAACTAATAAAGTGGACTGGCGTAGGGGCGATCCTTTATAAATCCACCACTGTGGATGCACTTATTGTGTTATTGCTCATGCCCCCTTGCCACGGAAACTATCCTCCAGAGGGGGAGAAATTGAGCTCCAAGAAGAAGTACACCACCCCAGAAACCAATTGCCTATGCCCCATGATCCTTTAAACCGTGAAGGCTGTTAAGAGGTGCAAATTTTATATCAGAAACAGAAAATGTGTTCTGCACAGACAATACTGCATAAAAATACTTATTTAACAAATGCACAGACTTTAAAATTCTACAACACAACTCTCAGGTGACAGCAGTTCCAAGAAGCAGAGATCTAAGCTCCAAATAGAATTTGGGAATAGGACTGCCAATTGACCTTTATTTTTATTTAATTTTGTAAGTTCATCCTTAGTTGCCAAGTAATGGCCTTTAGAAGAATAAGATATTGTGTAAGTGTCTCAAGTGTCTCCAACCCATCAGGGACAAATGCCAACAGGCTTCCTTTGGCAAACCCCTGTCTGAATCTCCAGAGAGCTGCTTAGGGGATGGTCCAGATGCTTTTGAACAGAAAATGACTGGTAGGGAAAGGGTTAGGTAAAGACCCTTTCATTTCTCACTGCTTTGCTCAAAATCACTCTTTTGAAACTGCCTTCCAGTATATATTCAGGCTTCCTTATACTTGTACTTTGATTCTCATTCATGAAAAGAGTATTTGTGGTGTATTTGTTGCTTTCCCTGACAACTCTTGTAGTTTTAAGGTGTGGGGTATCATTTTTAATAACTCGAAATAAGAGGCAGATACAGAAACAATACCTAAACAGCCAGTGAATGCTCTATCTGGATATTTATGAGAACTTATCAGCAAGCCAAGTTTATAAGTAGCTAGCAGCAGCAATGTATGTATTATCTCTCTCTGTGTGTGTGTGTGGACAGATACATTTGGAGTAGCTTTACAGATTGTGGGATCCTACCATTATGGTGAACTTTACTACTTATTTGCTAATCCAGGAAGGTAAGCAAATGGGCTGCCCATTTTATAGAAAGCGGGTGCTTACTCATTATAGTTTGGAATGATAGCTTTCAGGATGATCTACATCTTTTCACAGGTCACTCTTAAAGTGCAAAGTTGTACAATTTCCTTCCTTATGTATTGCTATCTGAAAACGAAATTAAAAAAATAAATAAATTTGTCCCGAATACATAAATAATAACCTAACAGTATTTACCAGCCGGCCTCCTGCTTTGTTTTGTCAGGAGCCCCTCATCTCAATTCAGGATTCATGTTCACAATAGAACTGTGGGGATCTGCTTCAGCCATACTTGCATACCAGACATTCTTTATTGTAATGATGAAGAGAGTGAATGCTTTTTTAGGGAGGGGCAAATAATGGAAGGCTTGTCCTTTCCGCAGCTCATGCTCATTTATGTTGTACATGTCACAAACTGAATGTGGCAGTTAATTGCTTTTTAGGGGGTAAGCAATTCATTTTCCAGAGCTGGGTGTGCAGAAACGAGAACTTAAAGTGAATGTGGTAGGGCAAAGAACCTCAAATATAGGAACTTTGAACCTCTAATCTCTTTTTCAAAGGTAATCACTGTGTTCTACATTAGAAGAAAAGGCGACTGAGAGTCAATATCCTCCTTTCTCTTTCTCTCTCGCACAATGCTTCACTTATGATTCCTGTCTAGCCATCATAAAACATACTACCACAGTGGCATTTGCGGGATTGATTAAACTATTGATTAGACAAAAGAAATCTGTCATTCTCCTGTTGTCTGAGAGAACTGTGTGTGCCTGACTGCTGTTACAAACTGTAAAACTTTGTTGGTGGAGTTCCTAAAAAAACCTGAAGATTTTTGATGTGTAATTTGCAGGCATCAAGAAAACCTCATTTTATGGCTTGGCAAATGACATTAAAAAGAACAAAACACCACAAAGCTGTTTAGTTTCCATCTGAGAACTTGTTAAATCCTAAGTAACATTCTTGCTGCATTCTGAAATAGTTTAAAGGAGTGTGGCTTGGATAAAGGTTAGCCTGAAGACCTCTGGCCAGAAAAGCCCCCTCCCTGACTTTTTGCGACCACCTGGGGAAATTATTTGTGGGAACACCCAAGGCCCACCCAGTCACTGTCAAAGTGGAGAGGGAAGAATGCTGGTGTCCTACAGCTCAATCGCTCCTTCTTCTCTCCCTGGATTCAGATGCCCATGGTGGACTTGGTAAGCATGTTTTGAGTCTGTTGCAGCTGGTCGCACTGCACAACCCACTTGTGGAAGACAGCGAGGACAAGAAGAGAGGGCACTGAGGACAGAAGCTAAAAGGAAATGAGAGACATGCTTTCCAAAGCAAACCCTGCATACAAGCCCTCCCCAATGCAACGTTTTGTTGCAGGTCCCATTTGTCTGTTATACAAATCTGACAGTTTAGAGGTACAGTGCAATTCTCCTTCCAACACTATTTGACGCCAAAAAATTGCTTTGTTGTTGTTTCATCCCTGGGATAGCAAAGAAATCATTTAAGTAAACATGTAAGTAAATCAGGGGTGCCTGATGCAAAATGGTTAATGCAGTTATATTTATCGAACTGCCTTCTGATGACATAACAGTACACAACTTTTAAAGCTATACACAGCGATTCCCCATTGCTTATAGCACAAGGCAGCTAAAGTCAAGACAAGTGCGATCATAATTGAACTTTAACATGCTTTACTTTAGCTGGACTGTGCCTTTAACTGTGTTCTCTCTGTATGTGATCAATATTGCATATGAATAAGTTTATTGTACATTGCTTAAAAACAAAAATCACTTTCCCCCCTGCCCCTTACTGAAATAATCCATGGTTTGGGCCAGCGCCTAAGTCACAAATTTTCCATTGATATTTATAAACAAGGTTATAGTAAATATTTAATTTTATCATGACCTCTTACTCATCAGTACAACTTCATTTCTCTGGATGTGAAATGCTTTGGAATTGTTTTACATCCTACCAGTGGCGTAGCGTGGGTTGTCAGCACCCGGGGCAAGGCAAGTAATTTGCGCCCCGACCCGTGGATTTTAGTAGGGGCAGAGAGCTGCGAGTGCGAGCGCGCCCCCCCCAGATGTTGCGCCCGGTGCGGCCGGCCCCCCCTGCACCCCCCACGCTACGCCACTGCATCCTACTTAAAACAAATTCCACATTGCCTATGGCACTGGGATCAAATGAGAAAAACATTGTTTTTGAGAAGCAAGTAGCTTTGCGGGTGCCAGAATAATTTAGTAATAGCTGGCTCATTTTGTCAGATTTAATAATAGAATGGGGGGGGGAGGGTATCATTGTTTCTTCTTACTATTTTGAGAGTATAGGGTTATTTTCTACAGTTTTAATTCAACATCATTAAAATAAGTTATTCATGCAGAGGTATTTATCAAAACATGTTTATGTACCTTTTCTGTTGTGCTGCATGGTAACTGGAATGCACCACAAAATCCAAAATGGTTTGGATCCAGACTAAAGGAGGCTGCAGTCCTCTTCCCATTTACCTGGGGAAAGCCCCATTAAACTCAGAAGGATCTACGTATGATCTATCAGATGTCTGCACTGTTAGTCATCAATTCCACTAAAATAAACAGGACTTGTTAGTATATGACTAATTTGTCCAATTGCTTTAAATGGGACTAATGTGTGACTAACATGCTTAATCCTGTGCTAAATCCCTTTACTTACTCCTGCGTGTGTACAGAAGTGCAAATTTAAGATTAGATCAAATTCATTCCAATTGCTGGATTAGTTCAAAGATGTACGTCTAATTGCCTCAAGACCTCAGAAAGATACGGGCAATGATGGATCCCACCTCAAAAATTATTGTGACTTAAAAAGGCTGCTTTTAACATTTCGGAGTATGTAGATGAACTCTGGATCACCAACAATGAGACAAACCTTTATTAATTACAATAGTCAAACTTAAATCTGTATATACAGTTTAAAAAATAACACCAAAGAACATATGATACAAATTGTCCCAATGAAGTTCAGCAAGAATAAAGTGTAGATCTCTTCTTCCCACTCTGGGATCCAGCTCAGGTGCAAAATGTCTTGGGTAGGACTCAACATCAAGTGATTGAATCGTCAGAAGGAAAATACATTTGAATGCACTCCTAGTTTTTCCTTTTGAATTTGCCACCTTTCTCTGTGGGGCAAGATTTAATCCATGTTGTATGGAAGGACTTTAATATAGTGACTGGAAGGTGGGGGAGCAGGAAACATTTTGGGGGAGGCCTGGGAGTAATCAGAGAGAATTGTGTTGAAATTATATATAACCAGTATAAAACGATACTTTGTAAGGGGTATGTCTTTTTGGATCTCTTTGAATACGTATCAATAAATAAATTTAAAAGAGAAAGAGGAGAAAGAAGGAAAATAGCGAGATAAAAAAATGGGTTATATGTTGCAGGAAGGGGGCTAAAGATCTCAAAAAGTTGGGACGCCCCTGTCATTCTTGTTAAAAGTGCAGTTCTTAAACTGTGCTGAGAAAGGGCTCAAGTGAAAAGCACAGAGTGGAGCTGAATAACTCGGGAA